>NW_026267279.1:713385-715826 GCF_000697945.3 Frankliniella occidentalis | reverse complement strand
CCTCCCCTACTCGAACAAGGACCAATGCACCACCAACCACGACGAGGCAGGCAGCTCCTCAACGGCGGGAAAAGAGGCTTATTTTGTACTGGAAAACGGAGGATAGAGCGAGAGAGCGAGAGAGAGAGGGAGAAAGGTATATTCTGCACTAAACGCGGAGAAGCGGCCATACCACCGCATCTGCAGCGCCGCCGTGGCGGTGGCGCGGGCCGGCCACCGGGACGGTAAATCAAGCCTCGCCGCGCCACGCCACGCTGCGCCACGCCACGCCCACTCGCGGGGCGGCAGAGGGCCGTGCCGGGGCCAAACTTCCTGTGTGTACCTCTGATTAACGAACCACACACGCCACGCCGCGCCACAAGCGCGCACGCCCCATACCAAATGGTACAACAATATAAATGATTATATTTTTAACAACAGCGACAACGGTAGCGCCAAAAGATGACAAAACACCACCACCAGCGCCGCGCGACTGTATGACGCAAAAATAAAAATTCGCACCTCGATGGTGGTGGGACAGACATGAATGATGATCAAGGCCGTCGTCGTCGTGAAGGAGGGAGGAGGAGGCGGACAGTGACTTTGTCTCCGCGCGGTGGAACCTCCCCGCACACACCTTCTTTTTGTCTCCAGAGCAGAGAGACACGTATCGGATCAAATCAGTCGGACCTCTGTGGAGCTCTCTCCTCCTCCTCCTCCTGCTCGACAACAAAGACTGCCGGACCCAGGAGGACCACACCGGCGAGGCGAGGTGAGGCGCTGCCACACCGTCATACCGCCATGGCTAATTGTACGCTTCCTCCTGCGCTTTCACATCAATACCTCCTTGATTCCGATTGTCGAGAGAGACACGGACAGCGATAGCGAACGGGCGAGAGAGGGAGAGAGAGAGAGAGAGAGAGAGAGAGAGAGAGAGAGAGAGAGAGAGAGAGCAATCACAAGGATCGATCGTCCCGCCGCGCTGCGCTGCCGTGCGGAATACCTCCCCGCGGTACCGATATACCGTAGCCCGGCGGCCCGCTCGCGATTTGTCTTGTCATCCGACGCAGTGGGTCAGCCCGCCGGCCTGGAGTCCTGGAGGAGCCTGGAGAGGAGGGAGGGGGCTTTTCCCTTTCCAAGCGCGATGCATTCCAGGCGTGGGCGGAGCGGTCCGGCCTAAACTAAAACCTCTCTCTGAGCCGGACTTCTTTTATTGTCGCACACTTCATTTGCCTTGGCCATGCTCGCTCTTGAGCACACTCCACCACGCAAGTACAGTGTGCCGAAGAAAAATCAAACGCCGATAATGTACAGGGTGGGTGATCGCCAGGCCGCGCGCCCGTTCTGGTCTGGCTAGGCTGTGCCGCACGGCAGGCGTGCGGGCGGGTTGCATACTCGCACGGGGCGAGAGCCGGCAGGCGAGCCCGCCGCGGCGGCACAGTGCGAGGCTTAAAACACCTATGCATTCATTTTGTTTTTTCCCCTGCGACCGACCGATTGCAGCAGAGGCAGTTAGAGGGAGGGCAGTGGGTCGCACATGTCGTGGCCGCGCGCCTCTAGTAGGATCGGGTCGGCGGGGTGAGGCCGACACGCCGACACGGCACCGCGTCAGAGTGCATTAGCTGGGGACTTGACGCGCAGCACAGCTCTCGCCGTCGAGACCAGGTCGAGACGAGCAGGCCCTTCGTGCGCAGGGCTTCATTCGCACGAATCCGAGTCCTCTCCTCTCCTCTTCCAATTTGTACCGACGCTGACTGCCTCGGCTCCCTGAGAGTCGCCGCCGGCGGACACGCCATCCTCTCCTCCTATAGGATGCCCGCCGTGTGCGGAAGAGAGTGACGGCGAGCAGCCCCATGCGACGGTGAGGTCGCCGCGAGCGAGCGAGACGGCTGCTGCTGCCGTGAGTAGTGCCAGCTGATTGAATATGAAACACCGGCATTAGCGCCCCAGACCTAGGCTAATAACTGCGGCAAGCGTCACGGCCGCGTCACGTCACGCCAGGCCAACGCCACGCCGCGTAGCGCAGCCCGCAGCGCCCCGAGCGTTTATCGCAGCAGACGACATACCGTTACACGGCGCGCGCAGCGCCATGCGGCGGCGGCGGGAACATTTCAAACGTCTTTTTATTTTTCTTCTTCTTCTTCTCCCGCGCGTGGAATTTTCACTTTTATCCTTATGGGAGCAGCAGTGGTTTGGCGGCTTTGCACTGTGGGGAGAGACCTCACCTCCACCTCCGGCGGGCGGAGCAGGCAGCCGGGCGCAGCGGCCTGCCGTAGTGGTAGTAGTGTCATGTCGGTGTCCCCGAGCGCCGGGCAGGCTGGACATGGCGCGGACACGGGCACAGACGTACTCCACCGCTGTTTACATCCAGGTCAGCCTCGGCTTCGCCTTTTCTCCTTGACTCCGCTGCTTCGGTCAAGCAACAAATCATCGAGCGATGGCGGAGGGGGTGTGGGGGGCGG
>NW_026267279.1:708188-709226 GCF_000697945.3 Frankliniella occidentalis | reverse complement strand
CAGGCCGTGTTCCACACATCGAAACCATAAAAATGAAAAAAAGGAGACACCTTTCCGCCCCCATCGCAACAAACACGCACAGCACACACCTATGCGCGCCACCGGGCCGCGTCGCGGACGACACCCAGATAGGCCCCCTCCTCCCTCCCACCTCACCCAGCAGCAGCTCCCAATAGGCAGAGAAAGAGAAAGGCAGCCCGGACGATAAAATAGAGCTTTTAGCTGACATCCCGTCCGCCCATGTCGTTTGCATTATCCCAGGCGGGCGCCGGTCGCGTCGCCCAGCCGCACTGACTATTTACCCCTCCCACCGACCGGCATTGGCGTGGCCTGCTGGCCCCCCGGAAGGAGGACTTTGCCCCATTCGTTGCAAAAGTATATTACACACAGTATCATCGTATCGGTTGGTGGCCACTGTCGTGGACTGTACGCTGTACGCGCGGGTTGCATATTCACTGCACACATCTTAATTTAGATTTAGAAATGCTATACCGTCGAATTGATGTCTTGATCATCTTTATCTTAACCGCATCACGACCAATTTAATTGTCTCCTCTCTTGTGAAGCAGCAGCAGGTAGCTTATCGACAGACGCCTCTCTGTACTCACACACTACACACACACACACACACACACACTACACACATGCCCATGTGTGTGAGCTTTTTTGTCACGTCGGGCGTAGCAGCCCCCCGTCATTTCCAAGCCAAGCAGTATACCCACTTCGTTAAACCGGCCGGCCAGTCTGGCCAACCAAACCAACCACCGGTCTTTGGTCTCCCCCCCATTGTGCTGACCGCTGCTGCTGCTGGCTGGGCCGCCGCCGCCGGTGCCGGTTGGTGCCCCTGTCAATACAACGCGCCACCTCCTCCAAGCGCTACCAGCAGAGCCAACAACCCTTTGAGGGCGCGGACGCTTATTGCTGCTGCTCACTTGATTGTCACTCACCGCCCTCCGCTGACACTGATTATACACACACACACACACTCTGCCGCGACGAGGCCCCGCCCCGCCCCGCCCCGCCCCGCCACGTCCGCTG
>NW_026267279.1:703184-708138 GCF_000697945.3 Frankliniella occidentalis | reverse complement strand
CCGCGACGAGGCCCCGCCCCGCCCCGCCCCGCCCCGCCACGTCCGCTGCACCGAAAATTGCTCGACCCATATTCCGCGCCGCGCCGGGCCACGCCACCACGGCATTGTGAGTCGCGCTGTAATAATCGGGCGCGAGACCAATACGTTACACACACGTTAGTTTGATCGGTCCGGGCGATTACCGGGCGGCGACGGCGGCGCCGTGCGCAATGAGGGGTTGTGTTGAGAGAGAGAGAGAGAGAGAGAGAGAGAGAGAGAGAGAGAGAGAGAGAGAGAGAGAGAGAGAGGGGGGGTGGGGTAGGGTGTTGTACGACAATGTGCTTCCATAAAATAGAGCAGCGGAAGGGGTAATTTCACACTTCTGACCTCACACAACCACGTTAGGCGCCGGGCACTGTCGACCTGTCACAATCAGTCCGAAATAATAACGCTCGTGTTGTTGTTATTCACCTGCTCCTACACGCCTCTACGTTTGAATACTTTTACAGACATGTTTAAAGAAGCGATTGTATTTTTGGCCGTGCCATGAACATTGATAATCAATGATTGCTCACATTCAGCGTACAATGTACACTGTTGAAGTTTCCAGAGGTTAAACATTAACGTGATTTGACCGAGAATAATCTCGACTGGGCTCGGGAATACTCTGGGAAGAGTTACGGGGATTTGGGCAGGTTTGCGCGCGGAGAAGCAGCAGCAGGAGGAGCGCAGCAGCGGCAGTCATTGAGTCCACGTGAAGGACCACGTGTTAATCACCTCACGACACTCTGCATGAGTGATGAGGACGAGTCCAGGACCTCGGACACGCCCCGCCCCCGGCCGGCAGCGAGAGAGAGAGAGAGGGGGGCGTAGAGGGAGAGGGGTGAGAGAGGGGGTTGATTAAGACCTCTGTCAGTCGCTCGCTGAACGCGACGCCAAGTTGGCAGGCATTGCAATAAGAGCAGCAGCAACAGCAGCAGCAGCAGCAGCGGCGGCGGCGAAGAGTGTGCAAAAGAGAGGCGGCGAAGGGGAGGCGAGGCGGGCCTCGGAGATATTCAACCGTGGCGACTGTCTCATCTGCTGGAGTCACGCCTGTGCCCCTGCAGCCAGCTCGACGGGCGCGCGGCGTGGCGCGGCGTGGCGCACCGGTTCCAAGCAGGCGAGTCTTGATGAAGACAAAGCCCTTTGCATCTCGTCTGCTGCTGCTGCAGGCTGCTGCTGCTGCGCACTGGACAGGTCCAGCAGGACATTGTTCTGTTCAGCGGGCCGTGTGTTATTAAGGGAAGCGCCTCCCCGCAGCGCCTTGAATGTCAGGGAGTTGGCCGAGGTTAGGCCTGCATGCGTACGGGGCTCGGAAATTACGTACTCGAGCGGGATACATACATAGACACTGGCGGGCAAAAAGAGAAAAGAGGTAAAATGAACGTAATTTCAACGATTACACAGTTTTAGCTGCGTTTAAGCAACAAAGGCTAGTAGTACCTACCAGTACCCACCAAGACTTGTTGGCAGAAAAAATAAACGAACAACCAGGTCTTCCCCCCTCGGTCTTCCCCCTCCTCTTTCCTCTTCAGCAGGCCAAAAGTCAATCACGAACGCACGGCAATGGAAAAGGAGGCGCACCACGACCAAGACGACCATGCACCGGGGTTCCTCACAGTAGCGCATCCATCATCTCTGCAGAGCAAGTTCTGCTAGCGATTCCAGGAAAGCTGACGTACCGTAATACAGCGTGTGTGTGTGTGTGTGTGTGTGTGTGTGAAAGAGGGCGGGGGGCCACGATTCGCGCAGGTCAGGGTCAAAGACTAGGCTGAAGGAGGGCGTGTCCGGCCGCGGCCTGAAGACTGTCCGGCGCGGGCGGCCCCGCCCCGCGACCTGCACGAGCGCGCGCACAGCATCCGAAGTCTTTGAGCGATGAGCAGCCGAAACTCATCGATTTCCTCGCGCAAACGTTTCACAGATACTCATTATGTCGTTCGACCGTAAATGTGAGCGGGGGCTCCGGTGACCGTCATCGTCAGTGTTTTGCATGATGAGGCGCAGCGGCACACAGCCATGATTTCGAGAATTTCTTCGTTACATGTATGTGAGCAAGTATTTGGTTGTCAGAAACAAAATTTCAAAAAAATAATTCGGGCTCAGCACTACGTTTTTGTCTAGATCGAAGTTTGGGGACCAAAACGCAGCACGCAGCCCAAGAAAAATTCATGCACAGCACACATACTCAATGTAGGGCCAATATCGCAATTTGAGCTGGGACATAGAGTCCGTCCGTCCGTAGCAGTAGACAAACCTTTAGTGACCAGAAGGAAATAGTTTTCTCAGTGCAGGTCTGCTTGTTTTATTGCCTATTGAAGTTTCTTGCTAAAATCAAAAGCATATGATTGTTGATTTGATTTTTCTCTTCTTTCTTTATTTTTTTTCCTTTTATTGAGTTTGGTGTTGTACCCCCTGCTCGCTCAACTGGACCCAGAAGTTCAGAGCTAAAGAGCAAAGCGAGGCGTTCAGCGAGCTCTGCTAAGGTTATTCCTTATTCCACAATAAGAAAAGGGGACGCATGAGGCTGTCGTCGGAACCACAGGTGGCTGTGATGTTTAACTCTCTCTCTCTTTCACACACACTCGCACACACACGGTAGGCCTACACAGCTGGAGCCAGACCGTCGAGCACGCTCGTGGACTCTATGCACAGCCGGACCGACTGGGCCGAAGGCTTCGCTTCGGGGAAGCGGCACCAGCAGCAGTGCTGGGATAGTGTGAGAAATAATCACAGCAAATTGTGCTGCCTGGTTCACTGCGCGCAACCAGGTCAAGCGTTAGCGTCGGCGTGCACTGAGAAAAATATTTCTGTCCGGGCACTAAACGTACGTCTAATGCTCCCGACTTTTGTCCCAGCTCAAAATGAGATAGTGACCTGCCATTGAGTTTTAGTGCTGTGCTCTAAATTTTCTTTGCCTGGGATGCTACGTTTAGCTCCCAGCGGTAGACGTATAGTGCAACGAAAAAACGTCGATCTGGGGACTAAACGTATAGTGCTGAGACAGATTTATTTTTCTCAGTGTGGGAGCCACACGCTCCTGTCAAATAATGATGTGCTTTTATGGAGGGTTGGTAACACAAAATGTTCAATGTTGGCACACTTCTGTGTACAAATCATGATTTTGTCCAGAAATTGAAATAATACTTGTCCGTTTTGTATGACACGGGACCTTTCCCTTGTCTAATCCAAAGACACAATCATGTCTCAAGATAGCCTCGACATTGTCCTTCTTGAAGACACAATTTTTTATGTTTTCTATTCGGAGAGTAAACACATTCACAGACCTATGGTAACAACAGGAATGAAATGATGTGCAACTGCTAAACGTTTGAAATAGAAATATTCTAAGTTTGCAGACCTATGCGCACCTCGTTAGGCACCAGTGTAACCTTTGCACATTAAGACATCAATTGAAATGCAAAATTAAACATTTGCCTTACCTGTGTTTGTTACGTTGGAGCTCGCGTGAGATGTGAACTCGAAGCGTCTTAAATTGTGCAAAACGAGTCTGATCCCCGCCCTTCCAGTGTTTCCCGCGCAGTCTACCCCTTTTCCAGGCCCTCCCAACCAGGACCGTTCTCCAAAAAGTAACTGGACCCGAACGAACGTATTAAACAGGACCTCGGAGTCAACCGCCTTCCCTGCCCCCCCTCACCACCACCACCTCTCTCTTTCTCTCTCTCTCTCTCCCACAGCGGGGGAGCCACACTGACGCCTGGCTGACGCCCAGCCTGCAGTGACGACCCGAGCGAGCCGTCAGCCACGCAGGTGCTCCCCGCCCCACCGCGGCCGCGCGCACCGTACGCCCTGACAGCCTGATATCTTCATTTCTGACACCCACGGCCAGGCGAGTGAGCGTGCGAGCCTGCGTGCGTATGTGTGTGCGCATGCGTGTGTGCGCGCACGCTCCGCAGGCGATCCTCTAATTAAAGCCCGCTATTGGCTGAGCAGAAGTGGGGCTACATCTGAGAGAGAGAGGCGAGAGGAGAGAGAGGAGGGAGAGGAGAGAGAGAGGAGAGAGAGAGAGAGAGAGATAGAGAGAGAGAGAGAGAGAGAGAGAGAGAGAGAGAGAGAAAAGAGAGGGCAAGAGTGAAGCTGAGGAAAAAGAAGGTAGAAAGCCAGGAACAGCGTCGCCGCCTGACAGGAAAAGCCGCAACAGCAGACACAGGATGAAGGAGTACTTAAAATCAATCCCTGGCGATATTTTCTCGAAAGAGGCGCGCGGCAGAAAGGGTGCAGAACGCTGTGAAGAGAGGGCCGGGGAAGGGGGGAGAGGAAAGGAAGGGGGAGGGGGCGACATCCGCTGCCCGCGAGACCGACCGACCGGGCAAAATCATAAAGTGGATTATTCCTGTGTGTTTGACATGGCAGCATGGGGCCGAGCCCGACCAGGACGACGGCGGCCCGGAGATCGGCAGCGTCGATAAACAAACAGACAGTCTATGCATGATGATATGCGTTTACGCGTGGTGTATGCGCTTAATCCTTCCAGGAACAAAACGCCATATACCGTGTTGCCCACCCCGGCGGCCCAGGCAACGTCCATGCCCCTCACCCCTCCCATCACCCGCGTCTCCCACGGGGCCCAGACGGTCTACCCCTTTGACCCCACACAGAAGAAACAAACAACCATGAGCCATGAGGCTATGAGCTGCGCTTCCGGCCCGGACTCCGTCGACTCCACACTGACACCGCCGGTTACCTGACTTTCTGGAACAGGTGAGTTACAACTTGAATTGCTTGAATACGACCATGAATACGGCCTGAATATGGCCCAATACAGCTAAATTGTATATTCAGCTTGTTTCCCTATGAATTCGGAAACAAAGATTGTGAAAAATCGGTGGTGAGTTTATTTATGAGATGAATTGTAGTGACTTGTTGATGACTAGAAGTTAAACATTTCCAAGAGATATACATTTTATTTATAAATATA
>NW_026267279.1:702218-703134 GCF_000697945.3 Frankliniella occidentalis | reverse complement strand
GCTCTCTCTCAGAGCGCAGCAGAGCGCGGCAAGAGCGCTCCTCGGCTCAACTCCGGGCGTATTGTCGGGGTCAGTACAGCAGAGGTATAAGCGCCCGCCCCGCCCCGTCCCGCCCGCGCGCAGCTCACCACTGTTTGGACAGGAGGGAACCCGATCTCCGAAATTATCTGCAGCAGACGATGGCAGAGCGGGTGGGTGGGTTGGTGGTGCTCTGCGAAATAACCAGCACGACACACCGCGGCATCGGGTCCGAAAACCACACGGGGCAAGAAATAAACATAATAATAATGGAAAAATAACACAAGAAATAAAAGTTGAGAAAGGCCCGGAACGACGTCGAGTGTGTGCTTGGTGCCCATGCGGGGCCCATACATCACGCGTCGTCTTTCGCACATAATAACAGCGTGTCACCGCGGGGAGCGCGCTCCCACACCGCGGCCGGGTCGGCAAACAGTGAATACGGTGCGGGCGCGACGGATGCGTGAACTGTTTATGAACGTTGGTAAAATATCAAGCTAAAAGTACAGAAAAGTTGTTAAAAGTACAGAAAAGTTGCTAAAAGAGACAAGATTTTTTTCTGAAATAACCAAGGCTGCTATGAGATTACGTTTGTCATACCTTATGAACTTTTTGAATTTACTGCAAAAAAAGAGTTTTGATTTTAATGCATCAGCAAACAACCAGCAGCACACGCTCTATTTTGCCTTGTGGGGGTCCTTGCCGGGGTCCTCCTCTGCAGCCGGTGACACGACGACTATGCCGCGTCTGTCGCGGCCGCGGCCCTCAATATCCGATCCGGGGATCGAGGGATTAGCTGACCATAAATCGACTGGCGATGGCAGGGCTGGGCGGCCCCGGCTGAGAGAGAGAGGGAGAGAGACAGAAAGAAGAGAGAGAGAGAGAGAGAGAGAGAGAG
>NW_026267279.1:695506-698088 GCF_000697945.3 Frankliniella occidentalis | reverse complement strand
GGGAAGGAGGAGGTTGGTTCGTTGTCCGCGCCGCACAGGTCCAGGTCCTTGTCCAGGCCCCGCGGGCCGGTCCGGCGATGCCCAGGTTTTGCAGACCGTATGTCAACAAGGATGCTGCTTGGTCTTGGAGAGCCCCCTGGAGAAAAAGGGAGGGGGAGGAGGAGGTGGAGGAGAGCTGCTTCTGCTGCTGGAGAGGATTGAATAGAAAGCATCGCTATTGAATCGAGGGCCCTTGAGCTCTCTCGGCGTGTCTTGTCGGCCCGGAGCGATATCTCGAAGTGTGCATTCGAGAGCCCCCACGGACGATTTGTTGTCGTTGTTGCTGGGAGCGCGTACCGGGTGGGCGCAATGAGGGGAAAAGAATTATCATCATCACAGATTGTGATGAGAAGTTCGCCGAGCGGTGCGGGGGACGAGGATGGGCCCAGGCGCCGGGGCCCCGATAGAAAAAAAAAATGAAAAGCCAGCGAGAGCAGAAGCTTTTGTGTGGAAGACCGTCGAGTCCAAAAATAGAGGTGGAGAGGGGTGAGCACATGTGCGTGATGCGCAACATGGAAGAGTCTGTCGAGGACAGAGGATGAGGCATGTGTGGCTTATAATGGGCGATAAATACGCAATCAACACACACACACAGGCGTAGTAGAATGCTGTACATGGTAAGCCACGCAAAGTGCTCTTAATTTGGGCGGAGAGCGCGAGATCCTCTCTCATGCCGCTCACGCGAACTGCCGCAACCGACCGTTTGCTCTCTGGGCCCGCAAGTTTTTGGGAAGAGTTTGTTTTTTCCCACAATCGCCCACCACCCTGGTCATCATCAACGATGCAAAATTAAAGAAGAGGAGCAGAGAAATCGTGCATGAGCCTACTATAACTGACAGCGTTTTAAAGAACCGCAGGACGTGTCGCCCTGAATTACCGCTCTCATTAGCAATATCATTTTCATATTCATAATGCGATATTCGGGCGCGTGAGCTTTTATATATAAGCGCCTCCGTCCGCCGTATGCAAACTCATAATGACGCGACTGTTTATAAAAGCCCCTCACGCCGGAAAAAAATAATCACTACTTTGAAATAATAAAAACGACAGAGAGATTGAGAGGGCGAAGGGGAGGGAGGGAAGGAGGAGGAGGAACATTAGACTCACCTCGTCCATGGTTGTCATCATAGAGGTATCCGTCAGTTAAATGTTGCACATGTCACAGAGATGGATCACTGCACTTGCACACACACACGCGCGCGCACACACACACACTTGTACCACTCGTACACAACACAACACTCTCACATGTGCTTCTTGCGAGCACGACGACACTTGCGATATAATCCTTTGGCGATTATGGCACAGAAACGTTTCTTGAGCTGCACAGTCTCTCGCACGTACAAGAGGGAACTCCACAGGCACAATCACAAGCCGGCGTCTTCTTGACGATTTGCGACGAAGTTGCCGAACGAGATCGTCGAAGCGAAGGTAAAGGCAGGAAGGGAACGACAGACACACGCTCCTCCCTCGACCAAGTCTCAGCGGTGACTGACTGCCCGACCGACCGACGACCGGCACCCCCCGGCTCAGCGGCTGCCGGCTCGGCCGGGCTCGGCTCGGCAGGACGAAGCGCCGCCGTCGGAGGGGAGGGGGAGGGGAAGGACCTCTGGGGGAAGAGGGGGAGGAGCGGAGGGGAGCTCGTTCACCTGAGGCCTCTCCTCGACATAACCTATAATGCCTCCTCCTGTCCGAACGACCGACCGGCTTTGGGAGCGCTCTGTCGGCCAGACTCGCAAGCAGTCGTCCTCAGGGACGCCGGCCCTCTCCTCTCCCTCCTCCTCCCCTTCTCGGATGCACCGATGATGAGCCCCGTTGTGCAGCAGCAGCAGCAGCAGCAGCAGCAGCAGCAGCAGCAGCAGCAGCAGGGGCCCAAATGGGGGAATTTCAGAGCGAGGTCCTCTGCCGCTCGCTGAGAAACAGTTAGGTGCGCGCGCGCGACATCCGATGTGATGGGCGATGTCACACACGCAGTTGACAAATTTGACTGTCTCTGACAATGAACTGCTTAAAACATTGATCACGATAAATGCATGAATTGCATGAATTGAGAATATTGTACAGTAAAATACCGTTGCGAGGCGGCCGCATTTACTTATCGTAAGCCTTTGGCGCCTTACGGTCCGCTAAGTAGGCAGACTGACCGCAGGTGTGTGTTCCCGTCTTAACTAAGAACGTGTACGGAGAATCAACCACCTGACACAGGCGAGGGGGTATTCACTACCTTAAAACTTGTACAGAGTACTCGGTATTACACAGAATTACCTGGTATTACCAGGTATTACGCCGGTATTACACGCAAAATTTTGCCAATTTATAGCATTTTTGTTATTTTCACTGTTAAAAGCTTACAGTGATTTTCACCGCACTGCAAAAAATTATGACAGGAAAACTACAGATCGTCCTGCTAATTATTTTCCAGGAACTTCTGTTATTCGAATAACAGCATCGATGTAGTTTTAATGGTTAAAATTTGGTACAGGGAGCAATGTACAGGACCACTGTAAGGCAAAAGCGCGGACAAAACTGTCTACAGTGGAGCC
>NW_026267279.1:691612-691941 GCF_000697945.3 Frankliniella occidentalis | reverse complement strand
AAGAAAAATATAACGTCTCTATTGCAAAACGCACGAGTAAAGTTAAAGTCAATATCACTGAATAATGTTTAACCTTAACGTGAATTCTTTTAAATCACCCTAGAAAGTAAGTATTTTTTTAAGTTTCTTTACTCGATTGTAATTTGAATACTTTCAATGCATTTTACTCGAAGTAATTGCAATGGCACCGAAAGGTAAACAATGCCCTTGCGCTCTCTACTGCTTGCTCTCTCTCCGTCGGCTCAGGAGGAATGCCGTCTCCCTTGCGTTTGTGTATTAAGGCCCCAAAGGCGTGAATTCGCACCGGCTCCTCCCAGGTTCCGCCCCCC
>NW_026267279.1:690371-691506 GCF_000697945.3 Frankliniella occidentalis | reverse complement strand
GCTCTGTACCCTAGGTGCAGTGACTAAGAGCGGCATCTACAGTAACGCTGTAGATCGTTCTGTATCAGACTCTAATTTTTTGCAGTGCGTAAGCTTTTTACAGCGTTCGGTATTACATTACAAGTAATACCCCGATGGAGTGTATAGGGTATTACGGAAGTTAATACCCCCTCGGACACACGTCAGCGCACTGTGAAATGTATCCTCGTAAATTTACAAAATACTCGCTAATTTTCCATTTACAATATATCGAGCAAAATTAATAAATTTAAGTCAGCCCATTCTTGCTCCTCAGTGGTGAAGCAATGCTAGTAATTAGACAATTTAGCATTGTAAACAGGCTACATGGAAAATTTTCCCCGTAAAATCATACGACTATATTTCTCACGGTGTCAGAAACGTTTTACGTAGGGATGAATCTCTAATGTGTATAGTCTGGAAACCAAAGTTTGTACATAGCACATAGCTTTAAACCTGGGTTTCTAGAGCAGGGGAAGGATTTGTTCGCATTGCGAAGGGTTATGGCTTATTGATAAGATTACGAAAGATTTTCTTCGTAAAAATAAATAAATTGTTAGAAATTGGTCTACGAAGCAGCCACGATCGTTTGCGAACTTAGACACTTCCTCTGACAGGTGAGACGGGGGCGGTGGTGGGGGTGGGGTGGAGGTGGTCATTCAGCTCACGCAGCTCGCTTACGTGCAGAGCTCTAATTCATTCCTGTGATTCATTTTTAAGGAATCTGCAACGCGACATCTGGACTGGAGTACAGTTCAGTTGGCCCGTTCCGCTCGCGCCTCCTGCGGCTCGCGCGACAAAAGGAAACAAAATGATGATATGGTCCACTCGATCCATCATGTCGGCCGTGACACAGAGTCCAGAGAGGGACGGCCGTCACACCGTCACACGCCCGTCACCGACATGTCACCGCGGCACGGCCCCTATGAGATGCGGCCGGTCGGGGAGGAAGATGCGTGGCTCTGCCAGTCAGTCAACGTTTTGGGAGTTGGGAAGTGTGTGGCATATGCGTATACCTCGGAGGACCAGGCGGGGCCATCCCTGGCTCGAGTCCCTGCAGGGGGCCCCTAGATGGGAGATCCGCGGGGTGTCGTCGGCAGCATACCAGCACCCCCCC
>NW_026267279.1:675645-682881 GCF_000697945.3 Frankliniella occidentalis | reverse complement strand
CCCAGTATAAAGTAAGCCGGTCATGGTAATTAGAAGCCGCACAACGCAGAAAAATTTCAAAAGGAAAGAAAAATAATATGAAAATAATGTAAGAGGAAATAAGAAAACATGAAAACAGGTTGTCGGTAAACACATGTAGGGTCAGGACTGTTTTCTCGCTTACCCGTTATCGGCGCCTTGCGTTACACGGCGGGGGGCGTTGGAGTCAAGAGGTGCCGAAATTCACTCGCTTCTTCATCCTCGTTGCGACCGGGCCACAGCAGCCAGCTTGCAATTACTTATTTCCCCCTTTTCGCAAGAAAAAAAATGGAATTAAAATAAAAGTTCTCCGTGGCCACGAATATTTATACTCCTCGACTGATCCTGCCGCGCGCTGCCTTATTCCTACTCGTTGCCCCGCCCCCCACCTCCTCCGAGTGACGTGTTACCTCCCGCTTCAATTAAATGGTAATAATTAAGGGTTAGGCTCTCCAGCTACGGTTGGCGTGGCGTCGTCGTGGTGCGGCGTGACGCCGGCGAGACTGCACGTCCTGGAGGTGTCACGTGGTGTGGCCGTGACAGCCGTCTGCGGGCCGCCGTGGGGCTGGCGAGTCGAAACCGTGGGGGTGGTGGCAGCTCTGCTGGAGGATCCTTGGGCAGGGTCAGCTCCGGCAGCAGATCCCACCCTCCTCCAGCAAGGGACAGGAGGGGCCAGGAGGAGGGCCGGAGGAGGGCCCTACACAGCGTAGCGCCCTGGATAGACTTGAGAGCGCTCCTGGAGCGAGTCGCTGGAGGGCGTCGCGGAGCCCCGGCGGAGCGGGAGGGGAGGGCCGGCGCCGTGCTCGAGTACAGTGACAGCGCAGCGTGCAGTTCAACCCGGCCGGGCCTCCTTTCAGCAGCAGCAGCAGCAGCAGCAGCAGCAGCAGCAGGCCTGATCATCTCCTGGAGTGGAGTGGCGCAGGCTGGCGCGCGCGTGCGAGGCTGTTCGTTAGGCGATAAGAGATAAGGCGTGTGTCCGCTCTCCAGGAGGCGCTACGCCACGCTACGCCACGGCTACGCCCCGCGCCTCAGAACGCACAATCATCTCCGCACCGCGCCACGCCACGACACACTTCATCACGCCCCGCTTCACCGCGCTCGAGATAAAAATATGAAAGAAAAGAAATGGGAGAGGGGAGCAGAACGACGCGAATAATCGTGACGGAAGTGGGGGAGGGAGGGAAGTGGTGTGGCACTTCTATACCCCCCCCCCCTTCTCTCTCTCTCCCACCCCTTTTGCATCCTTGACGAAACACGTTTCTTAAAGCAGTATATGTCAGCCTTTTCTCTCCGCTCTCATCAGTGACTCGGTAATCAGCGAGAGTGTCTAGCCCCTGGTGGTTAGGCAGCCCACGATTCAGGACAGAGTCCTCGGGGAGCAGCAGTCGCTTTGGGGTTCGTCCCTGCAGGAAGGGGTGGTTGCTGGGCGCGAGAGCGAAATCGAGGGAATAGACGGGGTGAGAGACAAAATGAAGAGAATGGGGTGGGGAAGGAAGGAGGGAGAGAAAGGGGCACACAAGCACACATACACAAAAAATAAAAGATTGGAGGAGTAAATGAATAATTTGTCTGTCCTCGAAGCAGCACGGTGATGAGCGCTCTTCTCGCTAGTTCCAGGAAAAGCTCATTCACGGGGGCCGAAGAGAAAAACCACAGATTGTTAGCCTGGAGAAAGGATGGGGTCGGGCCTAAGGTGAGAGGCGCGGGCTGGAGCGGGCCGACTGCCACTGGAGTCGCTTTTGATTCAATCACACCGCCCCCCTCATTAACATGAAGGCAACCCCACGGCATTGTTTAAACTTTTCAAATAAGTAATCACGTAGCGGGAAGGACTAAAAAAGAAATGTCAAAAAAATAAAATAACAAGGACGATTGTGTAAAATATTTTTTCAAGTATCTGCATAGAATAATAATAATTGTGGAAAGGGTATTGAAAAAATTAGCATGCACTGCTGATTTGAAGAAAAATCAGCATCCATTATATTTTCAACCCTCGATCTTTGTCACTATAACTATTTTTCTGTAGGCAAGTCTCCACTCCGCAGCAACACAATTCTTGTGAGAACGTTTGTCGCGCAGCGGGGCCGAGATCGAACGCAGCGCGGCGCCAGAACGCTATAACCATGTAGCGTTAGGGCGTATGACATGTTAGGCCTCCAACCGTTTGGGCTGCGCGTCGTGTCTGGCCCCGCCCCCAGGTCATACCGAGGGAGGAAGAGGTTGTTAGACTGCCGTCAGCCCTCGTTAGGCATCTCATGGGGCGCCCATGGGGCCCATGGGGCGGGACCATGGCGCACCACGCTGGCCCGGGATGAGGACGCCCCGCTCTGACCCTCGGGCCGGAGTCAGGCAAGCTCAACAAACGTCTTAAAATAACGAGATGGCACAAAATACGGCCAGGCTGAGAGATCCCTCAAGTCCCTGTTAATTTGTCACACTTTAATTGGTCTTGGTATTCCCGTGCTGGAAGTCAAGAAGCAAACTTTGATAGTCGTGCACTGAAACAGGAGTGTGCAATTCGCATGTGCATGGTAGTGATCAATAGGATGGACACTCTTAGGAGTATGGAAATTCAGAGTTCAACGATGACTTAACATTTTAAGTGTCTAACGTTTGATGGTCAACCTGGTCAACATACTTTCAAGTGGTCAACCTTATTGTTTAATATACTTACATTTTTTGTCCAGTCAAACACTTAAAAGTGCGAAACGTGGTGTTGATCAGTTGCACAATTTATTCATCAGTGGATGTGTCCTGACATAAAGGTGATTGGAAACAGATGGCACTGAAACAAGAATGTAGGCGCTGGAGCACTTACTTACTTTAGGCCTCATCTGCTGGTCGATGCCGACTGGCTTTGGCGCCCTTCCTGACGTAATTACGAGTGTTGCATTCACCAAGATGATGATGATGACGATGAAAATGACGCCGAGCCGGGCCGGCCTGCCTAGGCTGCACACCGTGTGAAATGCCGTCTGCATGCGCGAGGCGTGGTGGCGGGGCGTGGCGGGGCGTGGCGCCCTGCAATTAAAACTGTTTGCAGTTTAATGAAGCCATGACGCTGTAACTGGGCCGGGCCAGACCCGGGAGAGAGAGAGAGAGAGAGAGAGAGAGAGAGAGAGAGAGAGAGGGAGAGAGAGGGGGGGCTTTGCACGGGACGGAAGCCCTTCTCACTGCAGCGCTGGTGTTGGCCCATGTTTTTTGGGGGGAGGGGGGGGGGGGGGGCAAGCTGTAATACAAGCTGCAATAGAACACCCTTTGATACCCAACCAGTAACCTACATGTGTCGTTCTAACTGCGAGACGTGAAGGGGAATCCCATAGAGTACACACAGCCGGTATTTTTGCTGTAAAACTAAAAAGTTTCCGGCCGGCCGCATGCACTTTATGCCGGGACATCAAGCGGTCTGTGCAATAACGCAACCTTTCTCTCACTCTTTGACGTCCTAGAAGGAGTAAGTGTGCGGTGCCCAGGTGTTCTTTCACGTTTACAAACGTGCGACACGGTGTTTGTTCCGTGTCCGGCCCCAGCCTCGGCCCCATAGCAGTAGGGCAGCAGAGGCGGTCGGGCCGGCCGGCTGCTTGTTTGGTCTATCGCTCCACCGCCGCCTCAGCTGGGAGCCGCGGTGTCCATACGGCGGCCATGCGACTGAGAGAGAGAAAGCACAGCTAGATAAGACCGACACATCCGCACGACAGAAACGTGTTTCGAATCGACGTTTGTTTCCTCGTAGAAAATGATTTGAACAAATACTTTTTCTGTACTTTAAATGAACTTATACGTAATTGAATAGGGATTGTTCTTTGAGCATGTACACTCGAAGAAACGTTCTTAATATTTTTGTATTTCTTCCTGTATTAATTGGCCATTACTTTTATAAAGTAGTATTACTTTTAGTGTTATTGCGCGGCGCGCTGTAAGTGTTGGCAGCAGCGACAATGAAAAGGAGGCGCGCTGGCGGGGGCTAATGGCCCCCGTAAGCGACTGCAGAAATGTATAGGAATGACCACCTTTATGACACTTTTCGCTGCCAATAATAAAACGGCGCTTTATGCGCTAGCAGAACATTACACGCCAACATATATCCCCCTCGGAATGCAGCGCCTGGACTGTCCGGACTCTGCTGTCTCCCTGTGGCTCATGTGCCGCGCGCGCGTGCGACCCGCAGAAAACAAAACAACAAAACACAATATTAATAACGTTATACGGAGAATTCGTTTGCCTTCTTGCCGTTCGTGGGTACACGTACGCGAAAAGAGGAGGATGGATCCGTTTCTCTTCTCTTTCTCTCCTTCACTTCCCTCCGGGCTGAAAGCGCCCACTTTATTTGGACCGTGTGTTTGATTTAAGCGGGGCGGTCAAACAGTATATAAAACATGTGTCGGAAGGTACTTTGGGTTTCAAACGTGTTCTGGTTGCTCACGAATGTGTGTGTGTGTGTGTGTGTGTGTGTGTCGCTCTTTGAGTATTTACGTTCTATACGACGAAGGGCGCGCAAAGGGAAGTCCCGCCCACGATTGACGGAATGGCAAAAAAGTTTTCAACAAAGTTATGAAAAAGAAGTTTTCGTTTTGAATTTGACATTTTGATAACTTTGCACGTTATGATTTACAAATCTGAATCATGATTCTAAATTTTAAGGACCAGGTCCCGTCCTGCATGTTTGAAGTGGATTTCAACTACCGTCAGGCGGGCCTCAGCAGCCTCCAATACCACCCTGTCCTGCTTGCAAGATAAGTGTTGGATTTGAGCCGTTGACAGACAGCGCGATTTCTGATCGCAAGAGCAAACCAAAATGCGTGCAACTCCCCATCCACCCCCTCCCCTCTTTTTTATGCCCCGATTCTTCTTTCCTTCGCTTGCGGCCGAAGAGTTCCCCTGGACGTGGGAGGACAGCTGGACAAGCGCCTCTCCCCTCCTATCCTGTTTGTTTATTTACGTCTTGATCCACTTGTGTCGTCCGCCGTAAAATATTGTTTTAGGATTGGCGGATATAAGCCACCACCTGGGGACAGCACACCACCGTTTGATAAATGTTTTGCCGATACAGTTGCACCACCGCAGTCTTTTGATAGTATGAGAAATGGCGTCGTCGACGCTGTATAAACATGCACCCAGCAGCACTGATATTTTGTATCACTCTTTTAAACGTTTACACATTTCACTCATCAGTTTTTCAGAGTGACAATTTTTCATGGCCATGCAAAAATCTTTACATTTAATAGCAGCCACAGGCAAGAGTGCATATGCGAATAACACGAAGAAATGATGCAAAATAAATAGGCCAACACTGTAAGTGCGACAATCAAAAGGGCGGAGCTCGCAACCGCGCGCTGACTGCAAATAACGAGTTTCCAATTAGCGCGCAGCGCAAGGTGACCATTGCCTTTCACTTTCTCATTCAAATATTACGCCTCCCTTGTACCCCTTGGCCTACATCCAGAAAAGGGCGGCTATGATGGCGTCGGTCGACTACTCTAAGGCACAAATATATTGGTCGCAGCTGTCACACATTGCGCGCGTTTCTACAAGCAGGGAGTGGGCATCGAGGTAACGTAGTGAACATAACGCTAAAAAAATGATATAAATATTTCGAAATACACCCTTGTGTGAAAATGCCGCATAGTCGCAGGCATGCGAATTTCCATTCTCACACTTGGAAGTACAGCTCAACCCCAAAAGCAGGCACACTTGAAATCAATGTTCTTGAAACAAGTGCATGCACTAGAGTAAACTGAGTGCATGAACTTATTTCAAGAAAATGCACTTGGGTGTTGAGTGAAATTATTTTACTTCAACAAAGTGTACGAATGGGGGAACTTACAAACTTTCAAATGTTCAATATTCAAACACTAGGGTTTCTAGAGCAGCCCAAGCAAACGTTGAACAAAATAAATATAAATGTACAGAGTTATGAGGTTGGGGCACATTCAGGAATAGGCGTGATGCGCAGGAACGCATCTTATGTGTACGTGTCCTCCCTCCACTTACATCTGCATCGGCGGGGCGCTGCTGGTGGTTGGGTAACATGTAGGGCCGTGTGTGTAACGAAGTCCGTCCCGACCTTTCAGAGTCTCGTTCACTCGGCCGCCGTCCTGGTGGGGGAATGTCAACCGGAGCACGTGCCCTCCCGCGCGCAATCAACCCGATCAACCCCGTCTCGCCATTGGCAGCTCGTCAGTTCATTTGTCGCGATGCAAAGTCATCGGGGGCATCGGGGTGGCGCTGGTTGTGCGGGGTTGCGACTGGTCGGGTAGCCATTGTCAGATGGGCAATAGCATACTTCACCATTTCGTGAACCTCTTCGTCTTTTCGCCGCGCGGCTTGGAAATCTATGAGATGAGATAATGTTGTCGGCGCTTTTTAACTAATTGCGGCGTTGAAAGTAGATATTTCATAAGCGGGCCGCCGCCTGTCTGAACGACTGTGTGTTCCTCCTCCTTCATTACCACTCTCCACCGCGAGAAAGGGTGGTAGACTTCTCTCTCTCTCTATCTCTCTCTCTCTCTCTCTCTCTCGATTTAGATAAACAGCTCCGTTGCCCTCTCATTACAGGCACGTCATCGCGCTGTTCAGCCAATCGCGTCTGTTTTGAGACGCGACCGGCGCCGCGCTGACCAATGGCGGGGCACATTCACAACCCACCACCACCACCCAGGTGAGGTAACTGAACTCACCCCGCCCACGCAAAAACAGTCGCGTCGTCAGTTTCGGAATTAGCAAAGAGGGGGGACGCTGCCGCGATGGAGCAGCGCGTGCAATGAGGGTGCCGACTAACGAACGATGCGCTGTACCGCGAAAGTGCCGCACTACAACGAGCACTTGCAATAATACACGCTGGAAAGACAAAGGTATGACTCATATCCAGCTCCTCTCAGATTCTAGTGTGTTAACACACTACGTGTTGTGTCTTTGTAAATGCTCCAAAACTTCAAAGTGGAAAGAGAGTAAGTCCTCTTTTTTTTTCCAGGACAGTGCATAAAACCACTTTCGTCCAAATCCAAAGGTTTAATAGGAATAAGGAAAACTTAAAACGTGTTCCGCCACACTTCGTGTCATGCACTTCAAGTTTTAACTACGCGCATGCCGCCAGGAGCAGAGGAGAGTGCCATGCCACAGAACACAAGAGACAGTCGCCGTACGAACCTCCCCGACGGCCTTCCTTACACATCTTCACTATTCTTTTCCAGCCCCGCTCACCCTCTCCTCGCCCCCCCC
>NW_026267279.1:669745-675595 GCF_000697945.3 Frankliniella occidentalis | reverse complement strand
CCCCCTCTCCGTTTAGTCGAACTGATGACGGTACCCGCGGTGCCGGGTTGCATTGTACCCTCACGGCACGCACCGACGTCAATGAGTATAATTTGGATCGGGAAAGTAACAATGAAGACAGCAGCATAAGCGGACTGGACTGACTGGACAAGGGTGGGGCGTGGCCGGGCGTAGCGGGGCGCGGCGCTGAGGTCAGCAGCAGCAGTGTATAGAGTCATTGTAGAGCGGCAGCGCTGCAGCGGCTCTGCCAAGCGATATGTCGTTGGACTGACCTCAAACAATCGACGGTATGCCAGCCGGCCGGCAGGCGACTATGCACACTATGTAACTGGAATACATTCTCTCGTACATGTCATATGTGCTGATGTATACGTACCGCTTTATGAACAAAATTATAGCACAATTATGAATGAACAATGGTATGCATGATTTCATACATAATTGCACACCCATGAATTCGTACTTTTGGTTTTACGGCAACATAGTGCTTTCGACGTTCCAAAAGAAATTTTGACTTTCAAGTAAAGCTAATTCTGTTAATTCAAAGGGAATTCCCTCAAATTAACTGTGGGATTTGGGAGGGCTAAAAAGTGTATACGTCAAGTAATATACAAAACATAACACAAAAATAATACACTGCAAATATTACTGACATTTTAAAATGATGTACGGTATTGAAAAGATACAACAGCGTTCAAGTGGAAAGCTCAAAAGCTTACACTGTCTTCCCCAATAGGTCTCCATATAAAAAATAGGGTACACCTACCTCCGTGGCAATGATCAATGACACATGAATAATTTAATTGATCCGCAGACTGGTAACATAACACAAGTAAAATAAAGACGGAAATAGTATTCATCTTCTGGAAAGAACTGTCATCGCCTTGGCTTATTTTGAAATCTCGCGAGAAGCGCACCACCCACCCACCACCACCATGCAGCGCACGGAGGATGTGCCACGCACACACCTCACGTAATAATTAACAATTATTGCTGTCACGACGTAAATACTCCGATAAATCAGCGGGTGCTCATTACCACCCTGTCACTGCATATATACAGGATGATACCGAACACTTAGTGCGATACGAAACCAGTAATTGTTGTCTTATTTGGTTGCTTGAGCGGGGACGCGACGCGGGGGAGAAGCCGAGGGGGAGTCAAAACGCACATACAGGTCTCTGACAGGCTTTAATTTCCAACGTGCCGTCCGGATGTGTCGCCGTCTCGTCCCACATCAGATCGATATCTCGTCAGAGATTTATTGAGAACTCGCGGATATCGATGACGCCGTATTTATATTATACTCCGTGTGTTTGAGTATGAGCGTGTACTTGGGAAGAGAGCGTGGCCAAGCCCCCCCCCCCCTCTCTCTCTCTCTCTCTCTCGCTCTCTCTCTCTTAGGCTAGGTAGATCGATTCAACAAACAACGCAGATAACATCGTTACAAAAATAATGAAAGAGTTCTTTACTCATGATGAAGGTGTATGGTTATCACGTAAGACCCCCGGGGACAGAAGGGCGTCATCAGCCGCGTACGTCGAATTTTTTTCCCCTAATTCTCCTTTTTGGCGAACGCGCGTGTTCTACTCTTACGCCACGCGCCCACGCTCTCGGCGAGATTTAGCACGTTCCGGACACATTGATGTGACCGAGGATCAGGTTCCTCTCGCGGCGGCGAGTCCTGCCGCCCTGCCCCGCCCCGCCCGTGTTCGGACCTCATCCGCGGACGGCCCGGGACAAGCTGTTACGTGTAATGGTCGGCGCTCCCCGCTGTGCGCAGCCCGGCGCGGCCGTGCCCGGTAGCCATCGCGCTGCAGAGCCGCGAGCAGGACACAACCGGGCAAGTGGGCGGAGATACCGGGGTGTTGGGGCAGCAGGGGGAGACGGGGAGAGGTCCAATGCAGCGGTGTGTGTTTGAGTTGGTGTGTGAGTGTGTGTGTTTTTGTGTTGTGTTCCTCCCGTGTCACTCACTCATTAAGGTAGACAATTAGTGGAGAAATCGTTGCGCTCTTTTGATACATTCGATGCATGAGGGAACCGGCCGCCTCCTGGGGTGAAACAACAGCATGAGACAGCCGCGTGCCGTGTGTCATCGGACTACAAAACAATTCTAGTTAACCGAATGTGTAACACAAACCCACGGGTATGGAAATTTAGTTGGACTTATTGTCAGTTATCGAAAGTGGATATTGGGGCCTCCAAGAAATGCTGATTGTTGGAGTTGTACGTCGAAATGGGGGAGACCACCTAAAATGAAATAGTAGCGAAAAACCCTTGCGTGAGCATTGTGATGATTGGTTGTTTAATCATAGTGCACACATGCCACATGCCATGTACAACTAATATATCAGTAATGATGATTGATTGCTGATATGTCAGCATAAATGTACGCTATTGAGTTTTCAGAGCAGGTCAGATCAGCCAACTTCCAGATGGTACCAGCCGCGCACCAGCCGCGCATCACGGCTCCGAGTGTACAGGCAACGGCAACCCGTCCGCACGACTGCATTGCAGGCTTGCAGGCAGGCTAGTCTACACATTCACTTCGTTTCAACGGGCCCGCTGGCCGCCCCTCTTGAAAAAGTACCTAGGAATTTTTACCAAGTCCAACGCCGAGTACTTTTACTGGGGGTAAAAGCAAGGCAAAGGGGGTGCCGATTCGCCGCCCGTCCCCTGGGAAATACCCAAGGGAGAGAATGCCGCACTCTTCTGAGACTTAAACGCCATTCATACTCGCAGAGAGGCACAATTGAGTGAATTTCAAAGGAAAATTCACACCTTTACTCCCCCCAAGTGTACGAATCATCCGCGGAACACCTGCACCAGCATAGATTATGACAGCAGAAAATGAATTCATCAAACAGAGTAACTCCGTTCTCGTTGCCCCCGCTCTCTCCCTCTTTATCTCTCCGGAGGCTGCCGAGCCGCTGGACCCAACACCCGCGAGTATGTCTTGTCGTCTCGCTCCCACTCACTCTCGCGGCCCGCATACAGCGGCGGCGCATGGCCCGCTGCCACTAATGTATAAATGATTATTTACAGCCACGTAATGACCGGCCGCCTGTGTGCGAGAGAAACAAAACACGATCGGTCAGCCCCGCGCTACTATTCGCGGCCAGGTCGTGACTGATGCGAGGGGTGGATAACTCCTGAATTGGGTGTACAAATTTCAAGAATTGAACTTGAATTAGCTTGAATTGGCTTGAATTGAATTTGAATTGGACTGAATTGGTTGAATTGGTTTTGAATTAGTTTGAATTATTGCGATTTTATGTTACTGAATTAGCGTGAATTGGCTTGAATTGACTTGAATTGACTGAACATTGTCTTGAATTGGACTGAATTAGTTGAATTAGTTTTGAATTTGTTTGAATTAAATTGAATTGGTCTGAATTAGTTTGAATTGGGCAGAATTAGGGGTGTACACTTGGCAGGGGAGTTATCCACCCCTCGGACTGATGGCTATTGGCAGCGGCGGCACAGCTGCGCGGCGGTGGCGCTCCCGAGGGTGCAGCGACCCCCCGCGCCCGGCGCACGGCTGAGAAAAGAAACGCTGCGTAAAGGGAAGAGAAGAACCCATTAATTTCAATAAAAACTTTGGGGGAAGGGGGAATTTTTAATTTATTTTTAAACTAGTCGCACCGCGCGGCGACGCGGCGTATGGTTGGTAGATTGATTGTTCAAATGAAGCCTCACGATGAGGAGGAATTATTTGTAATGCTCGCACAGTCGATGGCTGTGTGTGTGTATATATCGGAGTTTCGACAAAGTAGGGAAAGCATTCCCGGGGGGACAGCGCTTGACGACTGCGATAGCCCTGAATAGTGACGTCTTGTCGGACGATCTGCGGTGTGTGAGTGTGTGTGTGCACGGTTTAGCCGCCGAAAGCTCCCCGCGGGGATCACGTTTGTGTCTCCGGCTTTGGCATAGAACTTCGCCATTCTACCGTCGTTTTGTCAACCGAGCCACGGAGGTAAGAAAGAAGGGGTTTCTCGTCTTGCAGAGCAGAAGCAGATCGAGTAAGCCCCGCAGAGAGGGAGAGAGAGGTAGAGAATTAAATCCCAAGACGCACTCCTGTCTTATTTGTTTTGTGTGCAGGTATGCCCAGGTGCTTGCTCCTCCTTGGAGATGTCGCCAGCCTCTCCTCGAGTGCCGGCCGAGCCCGCCCGGAGGTGATCACGAGCAGAGAGACGAGAGGTGCAGCGCGGGGGGAGGCGCCAGAGGCGAGAGCGGGTCTGTTTGAGGCACACAGTCGTCGCCGTGAATAGCGAGAGATGTCTCCCTGTTTGCCCAGACTGTCCCCCGCCCGACCGGGAGGCCCTCTTGGGGAAATATTTGAGCGTCGAGTTTGTGTGGCCTCTCTGCTGGAGTAGTAGTTCACCGTCATCATCAATGGGAAAGCTCGGCCGGTCGAGTTGTGTTGTTATTACGGCGGTGACCAACAAGAAGGAAAAAAAAAAGAGGGAAAATCGCGATTTGCGCGACAAGTTTCCTTTATTATCTTCTAACTAAAGCACAAAACGCAAAGCCCCTGGCTGATGACATGACCAACCAACACTCTTTCAGCCCTCTTTTAAAAAATGTCTGATGCTCCTATGACAATTTTGAGTTTTAAGAAAAATGATGTGGTGTAGGGCATAGGGACAGTCCACCCACCTCGAAATTGACTTAAAAGTACGGAACTCTTTTTGAAAGAGGAAGGTAGTCGCATTTAAAATAGATAGTCAAATTTTTGCTCAGGTGGAAACACAAGTCGTAGGCAAATAAGATGGTGACAGGCGACATATGATTTTCTAAAGCGCAGGTTCTCTTAGCTAGGGCGTCCCAGCGCGAACGTGAAGCGTTCCTGGACCACATTGAAAATGTGGACTTTTCTTAGTTTTTTCTTTTTTTTGCACGGTTCTACTTGCTGCCCACGTGCGTTCCTGCGAGCTGTGAACTGGACAGGGCGAGATGTCTTCATTAATCAATACATGCGTGGCGGGGCGAGGCGCTGCAGAGAGAGAGAGAGAGAGAGAGAGAGAGAGAGAGAGAGAGAGAGAGAGAGAGAGAGAGAGGGGTGTACGGCGGTGGTCGGCCCACCTCGATGCCCCGCCTCAATGATGCAGATTCGGTTACGGTCCAGCCGTCCTGATCCGAACGCGAGATTTGCCGGCGACGCGATGGACGAGGAAAAGCGGCAGCAACCGTCCGTCCGAGCCAAAACACAGCCAGGAAACAAGCCAACCCTCTTTTTAAAAGTCAACACGCAGGCTTGACTCTTCTTTAATTTTCGAACCAGCATGCCAACAAACGGCTAACAGCTGATCAAATAGCACCGGATAGCACTACCAAGAGGAATAAACAAGCTTAATATGTATTGGAATGTACGTTCGTGAGTTATGTTTTGGACTATTTTGCGGAAAATAGCATGATTTCATAATAAATGCAAAAAAGTGTATACAAATCAACACAGAAATTTGATTGCTTAAATTCCCACAGATAAAATATACAAATGAGCTGACCACTCAACAACAACATACACAGCCTACTTGACGTCCGCTAACTCGCCTTGTAATCAAGAGGGAGAGCTCTACTGACTCCACCCCGCTGCCCTCGCCGTAACCGCGGCGCGTCGGCGCGTGGGTCAATTTGAACCGCGCAAACTACGTACCGCGCGTTGCGCCTCGCCGCGGTGCGTTTTCTAGGACGTCGCCCGTCGTCTAGTTTTATGCTTCGCTCACGCAGTCAATTTAATTTGCGCGCGGCGGACACAGAGCCTTAGAAGGGGAGGGGGAGGTGGAGGAGGTGGAGGTGGAGGTGGAGGAGGAGGAGAGTGCATGTTTCCCGTGGCGAGTGCGTGCCGTG
>NW_026267279.1:659121-664450 GCF_000697945.3 Frankliniella occidentalis | reverse complement strand
GAGGAGGAGGAGGAGGAGGAGGAGGAGGAGGAGGAGGGAGGAGGACGCGTGAGATGGAGGAGGAGGGTCCCGGCCTGGCCCCGGGGCCTGCAGGGGCGGGGCTGGACATTCAGGGCTGATTCGTATTGCCTTGCTGACGGTGCCGCCGTTTCGTTTGCTCTATTGTGTCGGCGGGGCGAACAGCCAGAGATGATCACCGCAGGCTCCCGCCGGCCGCCGCGGCAAAGGTGTGCCGCACCGGCCACACCCACCCGGGACCAGCGGCCGGGACACCCAGGGGGACACCCGGGGGACACGCATGGGGATCATCCCCCCCGGTTAGGGGCGGGGACTCCGGACTCCGGCGGCGGGCGCGCCGAACCAGAAGTAAGGCAGGACGGTGGCCGCCGCCGACACCCGGGTGTGTCTTGTCCACCTCACTGCACACGAGGTCTCTTACGACCACGTCGTAAACGCGCACGCTCCACGCCGCCCATAGCAGAGCGCTGCAGCAGGACGGCGGCGGGAGTACTGCTCTGCGGTACTCACTGCGTATGATGGAGAAGGCTGGACTCAAGACTGCGCGCCCTCCAACGACTCGGCCGGCGCCTGGCAACAACCGCGTCCGGCACATGGCATTCCGCCGACCAAAGCGCGCTTCCTGTGGATGAAAAAAAATAAAAACTTTATTTAAAAAAAATTGTTACCACCTTCTTTTTACAAAGGAATAAGAAGAATCCCACACAATACGTGGTGGCGAAATGAAATAAAATAAACCAACACGCCCGCGGCTCGCATGATGGATGGGGACGCATCATTTCTGCCGGAGCATTCCTCTCCCGCTCAGATATCGACTTTCACACATCTTCTTTGCCGCGGTGATGGCAGCGGGTCATGGGGCGTGGCGGGGCGTGGCGGGGCGGCTACGGGCTGACTTCTGGGGTGGAGCCGCCGCACCGCTGCACACTCACGAACCACAACGGCAGCAGTTTACACAAAGAGACCAGTGGCCGCGCCGCCTCGGCCGCCACGTTCAAGCTTCTTCCCTCCCCGCCCGTCCTCCCCCCGTCATTCTAACGCAACCCTACGGCCCCGCCCCGCCTCATCCTGCCGCTACCTTTATGGCAGGACACGGGCCGAATAACCCTCCACAAGAAGGAATGTTTGAACAAAGAGGTGTTATTTGTATCGCCCGGCCGGGTCGGTACCGGGGCCCGCCGGCCCGCCCCGCGCGCTACCGTCCCGGTATGGTGCGGAGGGGTCCGAGAGGGCCTCGCGCGTCTCTCCGTCCAGCTTCTTTCCCCCGCGAGCTGCACCGGGCTATGGGGGCCGCAGCGCAGAGCAGCTCACGCGCCGAAAGGCAGGCGGAGGTTCGGACGCAGCCCGGGCGCCCTGTACTAATGACCACCACGCGGCTCTTGACGGGCACCATGCGGGTCAAACCGGAGAGCCACCGTCTCTCTCTCTCTCTCTCTCTCTCTCTCTCTCTCTCTCTCTCTCTCTCTCTCTCTGAGGATATGATTGATTCCAGGACGAACACCAAAGAAGACTCATTAAGCTATGGAATTAATGAAGCAAATTGTGAAGCAGATGAGGTTCAATCCTTTTTCGTCCAGTTCCCCCCTCCCCCTTCTCACTCGTTTTCACTCTTAAGCCCCCCTGCCCGACCCCTGGCTTCAGCCCCCCAGCAGGGGGTTGGTGACAGCGGCACACTTGCGCCGTACGTCTCACTCTATGCAGTAAAGTCCCAGCTCGCCCCGCCAGGCACGTTCGCACCTCAGTCACCTCCTCTCGGCACACGCCGCCTTCAGCCGCGCCGCCACCGTGCCGCCCGGCTCGGCTGGGGGCGAGACGATAGACCCATGTACCCGCACAAAATGACCCAGAAAAATCACTAATGTTAGAAACTTTTAGAATTTCGTGATCTGAGTTCAGCATTAAAATTGCCGGTTAGAGTTTCAATTTTTTTTGAGGTGTACCTTGCCCTCATCCCCTCCGGCCTGACCTTCTTGACAGCATTACTTGTGTATCAGGTGACCGCACATTGTGCGCGGCGTGGCGTGGGGTAGCGAGGGGTGGCGTGCAGATCACAGGAGGACGACGGCGAGGAGCAGCGGTCCCAAAAGAAGACCCTTTATGCGAACGCGTGGACCATGTCCAGACTGATCGCGTATACGCAGCTCAAATCTGCTAAAAATTTGTTGCCCACACCCAGAAAAACTGATTTATTTGACCAAGTATACATTGTACTTGATACTTAATTTTGCAAAGTACATATGCATTACAGTTAGTGAATCAATACATATGCACTTGCAAGATCGAGGAGCTAGTATACTGTACTTGGTCCAAGAACTCAGTTTATGAATCGTTTCTTTGTTTTTTAATCCAAAAATAAAACCCTGCACTTGTAATTTTACAAAATGCATTCGTAAATCGCGTTTTTCTAAAAATTTGGAAAGTTCCTTTGGTATGTGCCCAGAATTAAGAGATATTTTCAACAGAAAATTATGATGTGCGAGGCCAGGTACTGTTGTTTGTGGAAAATATGGTTGGGCGCCAAATTGAACTTACAAGGCTGTAAGCTTTGTTCTCTGCTGCTTTTTTGCGTGGAAACTAGGTACTTTAAAAGGCATCCACGTTGAGTACCGGCACAAAAAGATGTATTTGCAACCCCCTCTGGGGCTCAAGGTATTGAGCATGACTCACAGCAAGCTTAGAGCAAACATCAAACAATTTTCCAATTAAAACTTGTGCGGCATAATGTGTACTTTTTTGTCCGCACTTTTGCATATATGCAGCACAATGCAGGCCTGGAGACGGTGCGGGCGCTTTGACACATACCGCCGCCAACCACCGCCGCCGGCACCGCCTGCCGTTGACAGGATCATTGTCCAACTTCACCTCGAAATTCTTGACGCAGAACTGAGGCGAAAAATATGAGTCGCCTCTGCAGAGTCCGAGCCGAGCGGGCCGAGGAGGGTGCAGCGGTGCCGCCCCTCCCCCTTACGTGCGACACATTCCCCCGCGCCCGCTCATGCGAATAAGGTGAACAGGCCCGGCCCCGGCGGCTCCTAGGCTTTGCACGGCTCCACGTAGTACACGGCTCAGACCGTTGTAATGCTGTTACAAGATGTCACAATGTGCCGGTTTTGCACAGACATTACCCCCCCGAGGGATTAACCTCGACCCCCTCCCTCTCCCCCCGCCGCAGCTCATTGGGTTAAAACGAGCGCACCTTTGTGGACGGGTGTCCTAATAACGCATTTGTGCGAGAGGGACTTCAAGTAGCACGAGGAAGAGCCGAGCCAAGGGTCACGGGGTCACCGGCTCAAATATCTCGTCTCCATAAGATGTTCATGTTTTCGTTCGTTTTGTGATCTGGGCTCATGCGAGTCGTAAGCAAGAGGGTAAAGTTAAGACAGTGACCAACAGAGACTATGAACGTACTATACAGGACACCTAAACACGTAGAGACCTATTCTAAAAGATTTGTACCGAAAAGTGTACCTGGCCATGTAAACACTATTTTCTGCATACATGATCATGTGCACACTATTTGTTGCACATACATGACTATGTATACACACTTTTTGTTTCATACATGAAGGTATTCTGCAAATACATGTACATTCTTGGATTTCCAGAAAATAACAAACGACTGCCTAAAAAATAGGGGAAATAAATGTCAGGCTAGGCCGTATGCCAGACCAGACGATGACACCCAAGCACCCTGGCCCGCTCTCGTGGGGCGGAGAGGGGCCGCTAGCGATTAACAAGTCGTCGAATGAATGGAATTCCTTGTCCCATTCCCATTTTGGCGGCACGGACCGGGAGCCCCGCCCGCTGTGCAGTGGGGTGCGCTCATGCGGCGCGAGGCGCGGCGGGGCGCGGCGGCGGGCCGTTAGGGAAGCAACATGTATTTGGAGATTCATTCAAAGAAAATGAAAAAAAAAAGAGTTAAAACATCCAAAACATGATAAAATTTGATAAGCAAGTTTTGATTTGAATTCATGAGTGGAAAAAATTTACAAGGGCACCAGCAAGATAAGCAGATGGAAAGGGTTTGTTCGAATCTGCTGAACCACACGTAAAACGTCTCACCTCACGCGTCTCAAGCCCCGCCCCACCTATCTATGTTTGATACGAAGGGACGCATCGTCTCGAGCGGATGAACTACAGCAGTCACGTGGAAAAGCAAGGATTTTTTCTTTATTTGGAAAACAAGGATCTGCCTCCGCTGACTTATAATCGGAGACGAGATGCGCGCTCGGTCCATTTCGGACGATGTGCCTCTGATCCTGTGGTCCTGCCCGCACTCACTCGAGAACAGCCAGAGAGAGAAAGCAGGCTAAGCCGTAAAGGACAAAGCCTGGGCAGCTGCTGCACGCCCGCGTGTTTTAAGCCCCACACATATCAGATCCCCAGCCTGCGCTTTATTCCTCCTTTAATTTCGCGTGTACGGTAATAACATAAACCAAAATGTTAACTTTTTGACCACCCTCAGCCATCTTAATTTTGGTTCTGGCACATCTGTTTATTCCTCGTAATTGAAGTTTAGTTAGCACTCCCGCTATAATATGGCAACTTTTTATTCCACCTTTTTTTTTATCCACTTTATACCAGCAACTCACCTGCATTTTTGCATCAGTATGAAAGGACACGACATCGCGCCAAGGCGTGCTCGGCTCACAAGAGGATGTGCGCCCGAGGAGTCGCGTCTCGTTTGGCACAGGAGCTGGATTGGGAGTTGGACCGTCTAATCCCAGATCACATTCTTAGCGGTCCACGACCAGCAGCATGCGGTGTGTGTAAGCGCGCGCGCCTCTGTGTGTGTGCGCGCGCTGTCACGCGAGCAAGCAGAGTGTACCAAACAAATCCCTTTCTCGGCGTTACTGCCGGAGAGTAACTGTTCAAATGTAACTAACACACTTTCACAGAAGAAACTGGAGGAAAAGTAAAACAGTCTAACCCCTTTAGAGAAATTTGCTCCTAGATCGTCAACAAGAAACATTATGATGCTAACCGTGTAGGCCGGTCCTTGGTCCTACAAAATGGTAACCATAGCACAACATGTGGCTATGACTAAAAACATGGTCTTTAGCACTAGGGTAATAATATTTCAGTGCAAAGACGAAGACTAGTGAGAACGAGAAGGGAAACAAACACATCGTGCGCAGTGTACGTCCGCATCCCGCGCCCGCGGCCTCATCCCGAAGACTTACACACAGGAACGCCCGTATCGGCAAATCGCATTAGATGCATGCGAGGAGGGCGGAAGCAGTCCGATCTCTTTTGGGCCAAAGCTGTAATCCCTTTCGGGAGCGTGTCTAATAGAGGACGGGAAGGGGGG
>NW_026267279.1:650516-652161 GCF_000697945.3 Frankliniella occidentalis | reverse complement strand
CCGCGCTACGCGGGTGATAGCCCGCCCCTAAGGCGTGCGGCAGGGAGGGAGGACATACGTAGGCCCCCGTACCTTTCGGTTAGGGGGCCATGACACAAGTGTCAGCAGAGAAATAGTACATCGTAGTAATTTTGAATCACCGCAAAGTAATCAACTTCAAATTCCATATCCATAATGTACTGATTTGAATGTCCAAAAATGTTGGGAGTGAAAATTCACATAAGACTAAGAACAGGTCATAGCCAATCACTAATCTATAAATTATAGAAAATCACAAGGGGTCTTTTATCACACGAAAATGTGGGAAACTTATTACATCTTAAATTGCAATGTAGATGGAAACTGTCGAATTATTTTTAAGATTATAGTGTCAACTGACATCTATTCTATTATGTAGTACACCACTTTCAGATGACTGATTTGTGTACAGTTTTGCAAGATTTGCGATTCTGTCGTGTGTATTCCATCCAAAGTTCGACACATGCCCTTTTTTCTGGAAGCCCCGCCGTTAATTACCCATGGCAGCTGTTGCTCGTACGCGTCCCCCGCAGCGCCCCAGCCCCACGACCTTGCTAACGGGGTCGGAGACTGTTCGTCACCCCCGCTTACCCGGGCCTTACGGGGCGCGGCCCGGCAGCGCCGCCCTTACTTCCGGAAAGAAGCACGGCATGTGCAACCACATGGCAACAAGCTTTCTTTCACCCATACCCACCCCCCTCTCCCCTTCTGTCGCGCTCCATTTTCTTATTTTTGGACGCACGTTTATGACGGAAGAGGGCGAGTTTGTGACCCGTCTGATGTGTGTAGATGAGGCCGCGGAGAGAAAGGGGCGATGTATGTAAGAGAGGGGGAGAAGGATAACCTTGGTAGGGGTGGACCCCCCCCCCTCTTTCCCCCTCACATCCTTTCATTTACTTTCGTTGCACCTGTTTATTATTTCGTGTTGGGTTGCTTGTTTCTGTGTGTTTGCTAAAACTGTGTTTTATAGCCAAGTACCACCGGACGTGTATAAGAACGTGATGCTACCCGTTCGCTGCAACACACTCCGTTCATTTAAAAAAAAAAAAGGAAAGGAAATGTACCAATAATTTTACTATTTCAGCTCAGCTACTGTCAACATATCATGCAAATTTTAACCTCATCAAGTTGCCATCCTAAACGTAATCTGTAAAGTATATCTCAAATCTTCTGAGAAAAAAAAATGTTGCCAATTTAGATTCTGTTGTATTATCTTAGTTCCCATAACGTGGTGTCAATTTGTTCTTGTAATAACTTTAAATCACCACGGTTAATCAAAGTCATGTCAAAAAGTAAAGACGCAATTAGCATAAGTCGAGAAAATTTCGAAAAGGAGAGAAAGGTCAGAAAAATAATCATTTCGTGTTAAGGTTTGTCGTACAGAAGAGCAAGCAAATCATCTGCTCACCATTCGCAATTACGTTAGATCTCAATCAAATGTTATAATTACTATTCAGATATTTTCGATGCGACATGTATCCGTCTATAATCAGTGATTTAACTGTTCAACTGTTGTTGTTTTTTTAAATATTCTTTGCTTTTAAAAACGGCATTTGGTTTTCGGTCGTTCAACTTATTGCTCAAATAAATATTATTCATGTCAATCAAATCAGCAAAATAATCAATA
>NW_026267279.1:648628-650466 GCF_000697945.3 Frankliniella occidentalis | reverse complement strand
GGAGGAGGAGGAGGAGGAGGAGGAGCGGGAGAGACGCCGTTCCCGTGCCGTGCCCTTGTTGAGGAGAAAACACGGCAAGACCCACACGTCAAAAGCGATCGAAATACCGAGTGGGAATCACTCCGAAAGTCCAATAGTCACAGTGTTGAAACAGTCCAACCCGGTCGAAAATGTAACAGTCTAGTTGGGAGGTGCTCAACAAACTTCAAAGGTTTTCCTGCAGCCCTCAAAACAAAAATTAATAACAAAATATTGGTAGATTATCACGATTACATTTATTCAGTTCAGCTCGTTTTGGGCACCTATGATTTAACATGGGAACGTAAAAAGATAGTGGTCACACTCTACCTTCTTCAACTTCAAAAAGGGTTATGACGAACGTGTGAAAATGATCCTCAGGACACTAAAAAATATTCTTTATGACCATTTAGAACAAACTTTGCATTTTTCATTTCAAATTCTAATTTCTGGTGTAAGGCCTTAGCGTAAGAGCATGGCTTTAAACGCATTAGTTTCTGGTGCACACGCGCCAAAAAAAATAAAATTGGCGCGTTCGTTGAAGCGACACAAGTCTGCAAAATGACTGCTCCGATGACTGCCCCCTTATCGTCCCTCGCTCTTTGATTTTTGCCTGTCGACAGAAATCAGCCGAACTGCCTGATGGCAACCCATGCGCTGCTGTATCAAACCGTTTATCAAGGCCAGATGCCAAAGTGTTGGGTTCGGTCGCTCCACCCACCCGAGGGGGGTGTGGGGTGTGGGCGGAGCGTGGAGCGGTGCCGCCGGTGCGTGCTGGTGGGATTGAGACGTGTGCGTGCTCCGGATCGTTATTGGCAGTATAGCTAAAGACACTGAGCCTTGGCGAAAAGGAAACAAAAGTTTACAAAAGATATCGCAGCGCGCGAAGGGTGCAGCAGCAGAGCCACGCCGGCCATATGGCGAGGGTGAGCTACCGCGCTACCGCCGGGGGGCGCCGCGGGGATCCAGGGGCCGGCCATCTGGGAGCGTGTGTTTGGAAATAGAGCAATTATTGACTCGCCGTGACGATCCCTTCTCGTGGCTGTTTATTATATTATCATTGTTATTGGCAACACGCGGGGGTTTACCTTTTCCTCTGTTTTTCTTATTTCATCTCTTCCCTCCGTCTCTCACCTCGCAATTAAGTTTTTGGCGGGTCCGTGCCGCACCTGCCATGTCAGCGCTCTGCGCGGGTGGTCCCGAGCTGGAGAGAGAGAGAGAGAGACCCCCATTTTCGCGGCAGCAGAGACCGTCTCCCCCCATAATCGCCGAATTTGTTTCCGCGCGCGCGCCATTCGTTTAACTTAATAAAATTGCTCCACTCCCCGTGCCAACTGGTACCTGGGTGGTGACACCTGCTCGCCGGATGGCCAAAGGGGCGACGGGGCGGGAGGTGGTCGCTAGCGGGCAAGGGCCCCAGGTAGAAGGGTCAGGATTGTCGCTAGCGGGCATCGGAGGGAAAAGAGGGGATTGTGCGGGAGAAAAGGGAAATTGTCGCTAGCGGGCAGCGCGGCGGGTTGCCTACCTCCACGGCGCTGGGCCGCAACGAAACGACCTGTGTCGGCTAGGTCTCGGACGACTTCAGGTCCTCATGCCAAAGCGTTGCAAGGAGCGATAGCGGAGTGCAACGCTTCACTGAGAAGTGTATTTGCTTATTCCCTGTATTGAATTAGGTTTGTTAGTAATGGTTTGCTTCATTTCATTTTTTGATACCACAGTTGTAATACATTAGACGTTTCTTTATAAAACATCTATAGAACACCAGTCTTACTCAGAAAAAGAAAAACAGCGGAGTGCAACGCTGCATTGACAGTACCATT
>NW_026267279.1:646423-647677 GCF_000697945.3 Frankliniella occidentalis | reverse complement strand
GGGGAGAATGGGGGAGGAAAAGGGGTAGGGGGCATCCCAACTGTCATGTGATCATCGGCTCATTAGGAGCTACAGTGTTCAAGTTACCGCCGTCAGCGTCAAGCCACGGAGGAAGTATTGATGGAAGTAAACGGGAGAGGATGGCGGAACGGAGCGGCACAGGGCCACGGTATGCCAAAATAGCAGGCGGTGGTACACTCGCGGTGGTACAGAGAGACATGGGCTAACGGGGGTGGGGTTTATCAGCGTACGATTTCACATGGGAGCGTCCGTCCTAAACTTGATAAAAAGAATCACAAAAATGAGTAACAAACTGTAAGAAACTTGCAAATCGTGAGTTTTTTTGGGCAAAATCATCAACATAGGGGCGAAAAATCTAAAAAAAAATAACAAGATGTAGTCGTCCTCAGCCTCCTGAACCCTCAACCTCAAACAAAACATCCGCGCGCGAGCACACACACACACACACTTTCAAAACACACATGCACGCACACACTCACACGTGCACGCACACCATTACTGGGTCGCACCTGACGGGGAGACAAGGCGCGCCGTACCTGCCCAGCTGGCCGCTTTGAGATACGAGCTTTTTCTGCGTGGGTGAAGTGCTGCTGCGGTTTGGGGCGGAAGAGGAGCTCCCCTTGCCCTTCCACATCCTGGGCCGAGACCTGGGCAGCGCGGGGAAGGGCGGCCCCGCGGGAGCAGGCGAGGGCAGTGGCCTGCCGGCCTCTGCTGCTGCCCCCCCCCCCCCTCTGTCCTCCCCTTACCTGTCCAACATCAGATCCAATTTCAAACGTCAGCTGGGGACTGTAAACAGAGCTTTGTCCCGAACTTCGCCCCCGTTTGTATGTGCGCGCTCCTCGAGCCGGTACATACTGGGCTTGGATGCTTGGCTCCTCGAGCCGGTACATACTGGGCCCGCGGCAGGGCTTGCGCTCGGTGCTCGCCTCGCCCTAATTTCCACGTCATAATGCACGGCGATGTCGTTGTCATGGGGTAAAGTGTGAAGACCTCCCCCTCCCCCCTTCCTCTCTGCCCGTTGCGCCTTCGTCGTGTTAGGGGGACTTTAAAAAATTTAGAGCAGGAAAAACCAACCTAGAGGGGAAAGGGGGGACTGCCTGTGGGCTCAGAGGTGTCTTGGCTGACGTGACAGCGACGTGGTATGACTGCTTCTTGCAATTTTCAGCAGAGCAAGCAAACGCGAAGAGCACACACACACACACAAGGGTTGCTTTTAGCCGTCTCGGGGGGGGG
>NW_026267279.1:645054-645678 GCF_000697945.3 Frankliniella occidentalis | reverse complement strand
TTTGTGACCCGTCTGATGTGTGTAGATGAGGCCGCGGAGAGAAAGGGGCGATGTATGTAAGAGAGGGGGAGAAGGATAACCTTGGTAGGGGTGGATTGGGGGAGGGGGAAGAGGGGGAAGGGGAGACGGGGGGGCATCTGTATGGTGTCGTTGTGGTGGCGGGCGGCATCAGGTCTTCCAAAGAAGAACACGCCGGCGGAAGTGAGCGTTGAGTCCGCGATCAGCTTCCGGGACCTCCTCCTCCCTCCCCCTCCCACCCGAGTTTCACACCCCGGTTGTGTGCTTTCACAATCAGATACGAGTGTGCATGCCGCCGCGCGCTCTAAAACAGGCCTTTTCTCCCTTTCTGCTTTTGAGATGTGTGTGGCGTGTGAGTGTGTGTGTGTGTGTGTGTGTGTGTTTAGTGCGCGAATACGGGGCGGTATAAATCCTTATCCAACGACGTTTATTTCATTTTTCCGTTTGTCGCGTGTTTGCAGTGTAAGGTGTAGGGTTAAGCAGTCGGGTGGGCGTGAGGCTGGTGACAGCACAACTTGCGATTTATGGCATGTGCTTGTAAGACGCCTACTTCGGTATGCTGTGGAAAGAGTGAGAGAACGAATGGAGAGAGGGGGGGAGGGGGGA
>NW_026267279.1:644311-645004 GCF_000697945.3 Frankliniella occidentalis | reverse complement strand
TAGGCCCCCGTACCTTTCGGTTAGGGGGCCATGACATAATTGGTGGCAGCGGAGGGATTGAGCCAAGTGAGAGGGAGACAGAGGTTTGAGCCCGTAACCATGTGGAGACTAGTTCGAAGTGTGTTGGTAGTGAGCGTGTGCACGTGTGCGTGTTGTGTCCGTCCAGCAGTGGTGTCATCCTTTGCAGAACGATGTAAGTAGCCCGCCGAAATGTAAACGAGTGCAAATTGCCCCCCCCCCCTAATCTTGTGTGTGCAAAAAATCAGTTTCTTGGCATTAGTAAATTAGTGTGTGTTAGAATATCTTTGATCCCCTCCGACCAGAGGCAGCTGTCAACCGTGACAACGCTGAATATTAGGATGCTGATGATGACCCGTATTGTTTTCTGTGCCAAACGCTGTAGTGGTATGGGGTACGCGCAGGGACTTGCCCTGCGCTGGGAGAATTTGCCTCGGGAAATTTGGGTTGTCTGTTTGCACGTAAAGGTAGTTAGTTACAGTAAATTATTTAAAGACTAGATTTATGTTAGTTTCAAAGATAGTTTTGGAAAAAAAAAATAATTTCGGGTTAGACTAAAGTTAGATTAAAGCGACTAATGGGAGAGTATTACACCGTGTTAATTTTCACCTCGTGTTTAATTTCACTAAATATGGGTGAGTTAAGCTGCGCTTCGCGCCCAGGACCGCTGTCCTG
>NW_026267279.1:634509-644261 GCF_000697945.3 Frankliniella occidentalis | reverse complement strand
GGGGGGGGGGCATTGTGCATAGTGTCTGGCGCGGTGGGGCTGATGACTTCATCCACCCTGTAGGCGCCCCGTTGGCGCCGTTTTAACAAGAGACTCGCAAACACCGCCGGCGACTCCCTCGTGTGTTGACGTGTGCTTCTTCATCTCGCGTGCCCACATTTTTTCGCGTCGTTGCCGGTTGATATTTTAACTTTTTTTACACCGGTTCTTTTTTTTTTTCAGATTTTGTTGGACTTGGCGGACTTGGCCGCAAATAAACTCAAACTCGGGTGAGACCTGCAAAGCCCTCAGCCACAGTTAGCAGCCACATGCTGTCAGCTGGTCTGCAGATTGTGGTGGTGGTGGTAGGTCATGCTGGTGTTTGTTATTATTGGAACCCTCGCGCTTGCGGATTCAGCTTCGTTTTTTACCATCTATATATTCCATTCACTTCAAAATCGTTTTTTCCTGAGCCCCCTGAACCTCCGCAGCAGTTGCCACATTCGCCATTATCACGACACTGCGCGTCGCCGTCTCGAGGAGGAGATCGGATTAACTGCTTAAAGAAGGAAGTGAGACAATTCACACCCGCAGACAATACGCCCGGTCGGCCTTCCCTTCAGCAGGGCAAGGGCGGGGAAGGGGGAGGGGCGGGGGAGGAGCGGAGTGCCGGAGGAGGGGGTAGATGTGCATTGTCGACGTGTCGTCGCACGACCCCGAGCAAGACCGCGAACAAGACCACGAGAAGAGTAAGAATAAAAGGAGAATATGAGGCGGCGCGGGGGTGTGAATGAACGGACAGGGGCTGTGTGTGTGTGTGTGTGTGTGTGTGTGTGTGTGTGTGCGCGCGGAGAGAGTGTGTGTGTCTTGCTGTCGGGGATGAGAACCTCTCGTGCGATGAAGGTCCAAACAGAGCAGTCCTTATTCCGACATTTGAAAAAAAATATACAAAAATTATAAAGATGCCAGCGTTTGAAAATTTTCCCACTAAAAGCTTAAAGTACCTGGATGCGCCTAAAATACGACGCAATAACAGTGTGCGATTTCGGGGTCCGTTACGAAAGTGGGAAATGGTTTTCTGCGGCAGATGCCTGTGAGCAGGACGGGCCCGGGCGATGTCAGCGGACGGTCGCATCTCAAACGAGTCGCAGATGAATGAAGATCAGCACCATATCTAATTTTGGTCCCTCTTTGTTGCGGCAGATCAGGGTGCTGCTGCTGCGGCGGCGGCGACTTGCGGCGCGCGCCTTGACGTGGCTCAAGCCAACAAAGAAGGGGAAATAATAAAAAGCGGGGAAAGAATACGAAAGTCGAATCTGCTGGTCCGAAAGGTGTGATTCATCATAGCCATCTTCTCTCCCCGTTTTATCGGGCGTGAAGACTTTGGGTAGGTCCAGGTGCTCGTTGCTTCGGTGACCCGAAAAATATTCGAAAACATTTTTGCGAGAATATTTTGAGCAGGATTTAGTTCAGTATTTTTTTTTTAGCGATACAATCGCAACGTTCCTAAGGCGAGAAAAAGTTTCGGCAGCAGCAGGTGGTGTGTGGTCAGGCTAGAAAAATACATTTGATATTCCCTATTCCTGGAGAAGCCGTTTCCCTCCCTCACCCACCACCCTTTCCGTCACAGTCGTCGCAAAGTTGTTGCCCGCCAGTTAACTGGAACTGCCCCTCCGCGACACGTGTGTGGTGTGCACGCCAACAGGTGGCCGCACACTGCTGCACGCCGCCGGAGGGGAAAAACTGGCCATTTCGTCAAGGAAATATCGACGCATAAATGTCACCGGGCGCACGTCACGGGCCACGTCAGAGGGCGACGCGCGACGGACGGACGGCGATCGTCGCCGCCGTCGATTTGCGGCGTGCATATACCGAAAAGGCGGCGGCAGCGGCGGCAGCGGCGGCTGAAATTCGAGATGCCCTCCGCGGTGGAGCTGCAGAACGACCGAAAGCGACCGCCGCCGCTGCCACGACCGTGTCGCTCGGGCCGTTTCGCTGCAGCAGGTGGGTGGCAGAAACGAACGCACACTGCCAGTCAGACTGACACTTATTTTATGGTCCAGCGTGTCGTTTCGCCGGCGATATAGGCGCGCCGCCTCGCGGCTACGCCCGTCACTGCTGCCATGCCCTGGCACTCGCCTTTCACCGGAGTGACGACTAGCGCTGCGATTCGGCGACGGAACCCGGTAACCGCGCGCGCAACGTGGCCGGAACCTTGGACGGAACCTTACGTTTGCTTATTTGTTGTTGTTATTTTTGCCGAGTGCTTTCTTTACAGCTGCCATTGCTACTGTTCTCTTCCCTTTTCGGCAATGTTTAGGCTGTTGCGGTCCGACGGCGACATCCCCTCAAGGACCGCAAGGGCGGCCCGCCTACCCTCCTACCCTCGCGGGAGCGCGGCGCCAACCTGCAAGACCGGAAACTACACGAGCGTTCTCTGTCGCTCTAACGCTACAGAGGAGAGAGACGGAGCGAGGGAACACGTCCGTCTGTCCGACAGCCGGTCTGCCCGTCTGTCTGCTGGGGTTGGGGCTGCTCGGGTTTCAGGTGAGAAGGGTGGCCACCGCCCCGGAGTGTCAGGCGTCAAGCCTCTGACAGTGACGCGGGACTCCACTGCGCTTTGAGAGAGTGAGTGAGTGAGCGAGCGAGAGAGAGGGGGGAGGGGGGTAGGGGCGCCAACCTGTGCGAATCGACCAGCAGAAGCGCGGAGGTTGGCAACACTTGACGAGGGTTGTACCTGGGCGAGCGTCGTGCACATGTGGACAGAAATTTGATTCGAGCCCGCAAGGGCGGGGAATCTGCACGCCCAACACATGACGCACGGCACATTTCCGAGTTTCGAATTACGCGGGCGGTATGGGAATGATTACCCCTGCGAGCGACGTCGCCATCGGCCGTTGAGGGGTCAGCGAGCGGCGGCGGTCCCGCGTTGACAACTCCCTGTCGTCTTTTATTCTTCAGAAAGGCTCATGGAAGCCTTCAGAAACTAACCAGGCTCTCCATTACGTCTCCAGCAGGGTCACCGAAGGGGACCTCCAAAAACTTGTCAAGTACATAGAAGACTCTACTCGAACTTGACTAAGGTCCTCTTCAGGACGTCTGCGAGGCGCTTCAAGGACTTCTCCAGGGCGTCAACAGACCAGGTATAACGGTACTATTCCAATACTTGTCCAAGATGTCTCCAGGGCACCTCTGGTATATCCCAACTGCTACAGTCAGCCCCAGTTAAATCGGCACCCGTCAGAGTTTGAGAACACCGTGCGCCAGAGCCCATAGGTGACCTGTCCTAGCTCCAGGAGGACGTCTGTAGGACGCTTCCAGGACGTGTCCAGGAGACGCCTCCCCCAGCAGCGGCTGCAGCAGCCCTCATTCATCCCCGCGACACGTGTGCCCTGCCCGTCGGGGCCCCGGTGACGGAACAGCTGCCGAGATTCGCCACGTTTCACGCCGCGTTCGCTCTCCTCTTCGGTCCCGGCTCGACTCACCTGGGGCTCGGCTCGAATCGACTTGAACGGGGCACCACACGGGCCGGAGGAGGAGGAGGGTCGAAGGTCAGGAGGGGGCAAGGAGGGAGGGAGGGAGCGGTTTGTCGCCTTGACACCCTGCTCCCCGGCCCCCTTGCTCTCTTGCAGCTTGCGGGAGGAATGCCAGACCGCAAAGAAAACGGTTTTTGGAACACGCGTGACGACGTCGTGGACCCCCCTCCTGATATGGATCAAAGCGGACGAAAAATAATCGACTTTGGAATCCCAAATCCGTCAAAAGCTGGAGGTGTTTGTTTCACGCGTTTCCTACCCCCGACGTTTGTGTGGTGCGACCCCCCTGTGGAGAGTGTCAAAGTGTGTATACATGCCCTGCCTTAATTTTGGAACGTGGCCGGGAATATGAGGCGGTTTGGAACGGTTCACGGGTATTACGTCTAGGAATTCCTTTCCCTTTTCAGATGCGACACCTCACGCTCACGCGCGTCTGACCCCTGACCCCTGAGCCGCCCATTAGAGGTTGCCATGAGGCCGCCTGCCGCCTCGCCATGACCACAGACAACGTCTCGACGCCCATGTCACACCGTGTCGTGCCGGGGGGCGATTTACTGGGGTCATGAACACCGAGTGTGAATCACACTTATGGCGAGGCTCGTAATAAAGTAATAAGCTGGCGCAGGCACCGGCCTGCTTGTGGGTGGGGAGGTGCATAAGGCCCCACCTCGAACCCTTCCCATATAAATAATAAAAGAGTGACGTTGAATCATTGGGAAACTAGAAAGACAAAAGCGCCTCATTGTAGACGGTTGCTGAAAGGCAACGAATAATTATATCAGCGATCACCTCAATAATCCTTGAGTTCTTAGGGAAAATGAGGACACAAAGTTTTCAACACGTGAATCTGTTAAAATGTGGGTTGTCAATGTACAACACCAGTGCAGCAGTTGGGCACTTGCAAACGTAGTTAACTTGCCGAGTTGATCACTTGCAGGTGTTCACCGGTCCAACATTTCGTTTATCAGTGAGATGAGGTTACCGCACCTACCATTCTCTTTTCGTGCGTAACTTTGGACACGAGTTCTTGGCGATTCAATGTTGCACATTTTCTTTGTCGAGTCGCTAATGACGCGCCATCTTGATTCTTGCGGCCTGGCAAATGATGGCATCCATCCACTGCCTAAATAAGAGGTGAGGAGTCGCGCAACTGGCCGCGGCCTCGCCCTGAGTTACGTGACTGTGCGCGTCCGCTCCTGGCCGATGGCCGATAACAGCAGCAGGAGCAGCAGCAGCAGCCCCTCAAACGTGAAACCCAGGATTTAATGAGGGTTGTCGCCGTGTCCGTTTCTATTACACTACGGGTCCGAAATTATTATTGCATCCGCGTCCCTGTCGCCGTGTTTGTTTGAATATGATGGAGCCGCTGATAAGCCAGAGGTGTCGGGAGACGTGGGAAAGAGTGAGGGGCCGACACCTCGTAGGGACTGAGGTCCGAGTGAGCTATTTTACGAAAAAAGAAGGGAATATACCGTCATCACAAAACCTTGGCCAATCAGAAGTCCCTTGCGGATTGTGTCGGCGCTTTGAGACTGTCGGGGAGTAAGCGATAGCCCCCCCCCCCCTCCACTCCTTACGGATTGCTAAAGTAGCAGCCACCTGCAAGGTGCAACCGAAATGTTGAATGAATTCCAAGTGTTCAAAGAGGGTGAGGGAGGAACTGATCGAATGCCCGCGTTCAACTACGAACCAAGAATGTTCCATTCGGTTCGTTGCCCTTTCGTTTGGTTGGCTTCTTCTTAGTGTCAATTGGTCCGGCAGTAAGTTCAAGTCCGATAAGGGCTTACGGTCCGTAGGAAGTTTCACAATTTGCATTAGCAGCACATAAGTAAGTGCTGGCCAGGTTGAAACAAAATTGAAACAAAATAACACCTATAAGGAGCAAACTTCACTCTTCTCTACGTGTAAGACTAAGGCACATCTGGGCGAATGTTTTTAAAATCCCACATAGAACAGGTTCCTCAACCAAACATACTGTACCAAAGTTAGTACCTAGGGCAAGGGGTAAGGGGTGTACAGGTGAGATACAGTACAGTTCAAGGAGGCATGGACAGACCGCGCGTCGTGCCGTGCGTTTTTTACGGCAGTGGCTGCTCTGCTCTTGTACCCCGTCTGGCAGGTCCATCCCTAACCCGGCGACTCCTGCTGAATCTCAGACTAATTTCCCCCTAATCTGCCGTCGTCTGTGCGCCATCAGAACATCATAGTTGGCGGAGCGGCTGTGGCGGCCTTCTCTCTGTCCGCTCGTTAAAATGGTGACCGCGCCACACTTGGGGGGTTGTCGGCCGCCGCACCTGTTGGGCGCGGAGTTACGTGGGTCTGAGGTCGGCATAACAAACACACACACAACACCTCGGCTGCTGACAGCGAGAGGCACCCCCGATAATAACCTTGTGCTGCGTCCTGAGGACGCCCTTCCTAGAAGAGAGCGCACCTATCGCACCTCGGCGCGCTGCATGGGCTCTGGGCGGGGGTGTCGGCCGAGCAGGGCACCGCCACCCGACCGGACCGCCTTTCCCAATATATCACTTTAATTAAAGCAAGAAATGGGCCCCGGTGTCTATTGGGCTGGGCTGCGCTGCGCCGCGCGCGCGCGCCTCGCCAGACAAGTGCTTGCGTCCGATAAATTGGGATACGTCCCACGGGACGCGAAGGAGCGGGAGTCTATAATTTAACGAGGCGTACCGGGGCATTAGCTCAAATTTTCGAGAGACATTACCTTGATGCCCGGAAAGGCGCCTCCTGTCTGCCGTGTTGCGCGCACAGAGATGTTTTTACTACGTGCTCGTTGGTTCTCTCTACAGTTCTCACAGACCCTGTTCGGAAGAGGGAAAAGACCTATAGATCAGTGTCATACACAATAATGTCGTCGGTCAAACACCCAAAATGTTCACGCGGCGAGACCTCCTATCTGGCGAGCTGCACGGTGGGCGAGCGCGACACAGAACCCCAAAATAAAAATGTGTGTCGCGCTGTCTGGTAGTGTCTGGTCCCGGCTGGTCGGGGCTGACCAGGGCGGACCAGGGCGGCGTGTCGCGCGACTTGTCCGCCGTCCTCCTACATGCGGTCACCTCTCGGCCCGACTCGGGTGCGTTCTTGTTCTCGTGCTCGCGGGCCATCGATCACTCGATCAGACGAACGAAGAACACACACAGACACACACACACACATACACAAGAGGTACCAAGCCGGCAAACGATATCTCAGAAACAAAAGGCGACGACAAATCTCTCGCTGGTACAGAGGGACAGCCAATGACGTGCGCCGCGATATCTCTGTCTCCTGTCGATATCTCGAATATCGAATCGTCTGCTCTGCGGGATGACAAGGGGAGGGAGCGCCCCTTATCCTCTGCACGGCTCTACGGCTCTCATGTGGACCGCTGTCGTAGCGGGCTGTCGGACATGTCGAACTAAACGAAACGGAGGGGGAGAGGGGGGAGACAGGGAGAAAGGAGGTGCGAGGGGGAGAGAGACAGATATACAGACAGATAGTTGGCACGACTGCCCATCGTCCTGCTTTCGACAACAAAGTATAGACATGCTTCTATCGTGTCAGCAGAGACCAAGCGCCGCCGCGGAGCCGCGATGCATCGAGATGGGTGATAGAATCAAATGCAAGAAACATCTTGTATGAGAAGAATGCAATGATTTCCTTCTCAGTAACTCTTTCAGTTTTGGCAAATCGCCTGCTTTGCGGAAGACGGACGAGACGACCTCTCGTTGTGGGTCCACTGCAGCTGGACATTTGGACACACCACCGGGCCCGGCGAGCCCCCTATCATTCACTCCGTGACACGAGTCTCGCATATCGATTTAATTGGGATTGCTGGTGCTGCCGGACTGCTCATCATGGACTGTTGCCGGCTGGACCATAGGAATAAATCACTTGGCATCGCACCGGAATAGGTCCTCCTCTCCTCATTCGATTGGAGTCAAAATAGCCAGAGGACGGACCCATAAAACACGCAGACTCACACGAGCGCGCGCACGCACACACGCACGCACACGTATACTGGGACACACGCACACTCCAGGCGTCAGGTGCTCAGCCAAAAGCGGGCTTTATGGCCGCCCAAATAAGCTAACATCTCTCCAAACAAAACACACAGACACACACACACTCACACACAGAGGGAAGGCTGCAACGATGCGTTGATGATGATCAGGCGAGTCAACAGGTTGTTTTATTGTGAGAGTGAGAGAGCGAGAGACATGGTTGGTGGACGCAGCCCTTGCAATCTTCTCCCCCATCCTCCCAATCCCATGGCGCCATCGTGGTATCCTGTTGTACCTGCCTGCGTGCTCCCGCCGTGCGACAGTTGGCGCTGCACTGGAAAACACGAAGTTTTAACTTAAATGTTCTAAAGAATCAGCAAATTGATTATACTAGTCGTAGTCTACAAAAATTACATGCCTGTCGACCAACATGCCGTGTTTGGAAATTGAATTTAACAGGGACTGAGCAGTTTTCAATAAATGATGGTGTTTCATTTCAGGAGTCAAGTTTCAAAAACATTTCTTAATATTTTGAAAGTCCAGTGAGCGCTAAGTGGGCTCCAGGCCAGAAGGCCAAGGCCCCCGCGCCCGGCCGAGGCGATCTGATTGACCTGTCTGTTCCAGGCGACTGGTCACCGGCTTTATGTCCTTAATAAGCTGGTTGAAGCGTGCGGGGGGACACTGTCACAAAAAGATGACGATAAAAGTTTCCACTTGCCACTCGATGACACAAATCAGATGTCGGAAAAAGAGGGAAGTAAGAAAAGAATTTAAGGAGAGGACAAGAGATGGATATATGTGAGCAGCTCTCTCTCTCTCTCTCGCTCTCTCTCTCTCTCTCTCTCTCTCTCTCTCTCTCTCTCTCTCTCTCTCTCACTCACTAGCGTCCACCAACGAGTGGCTCTGCCGATTGATTTGAAGGGAGGCCAATAAGCAGACCATCGTAACTCCCTGACGAAGCTCGTCGAGTTACGTCAGTAGTGGGCTAAATTCAATACCCGCCGTTGGTCGGTGTCGACCACTTCTGCTTCCTCCGATATACACATGTACATCTCTTTCTCGTCTCTTTCCTTCGGCTGATAGTCGATCCTGCTGGATAAGGTTCTCCCACGGGGATTACAAGGGTGTTTAGAGTTTAGCCCTTCAAATTAATCAGACTGGAACCGTGTGATAACAACCAGCCAGAACAGCAGCAAACCCTTTTCGGATATGTGACAAATATTAATGCCTTCCTCTCTACTGCCGAGGGTGCCAGGAAAAAGTAGATACAGATAGAAGTGTTTTAAATATCCCTCTTTGTCCTTATCGAACAGTCTGAAACCAATTTCTCTTCTTGCTGTTGGGCGCGATTCCAATAAGGCAGCCGACAGGCGCGACTTGGTGTAGTGTACTTTGCAGAACGGTATCGCATTGCACAACGCTCACGGCCTACAACACGCATGTCCCTCCACTCATCACCCCACCTCTCCCCCGACCAGGGGGCGCCCAGGTATTGAACGTACGTGGCCCACACTATCCTGCTTATGAATAATCATCCCAACAACTTCATTGCGCGGCTAAGTGCGGACTCCAAGGGCAAACCTCTTAATCGATGATAATTTGCAATTTCCTGCTGCACGGGGGCAGGAGGCCTGGACTCGCCGCACGTGCCAGTATAAACACACACACTGTGAATGAATCAGATTAGCAAATAGATCCAAAAGTTGCAAGAAATCGTGAACTTGGAGAATGAGCGAATCATAAATATATAGCGTCACGCCTAAAGCGATAAGGTGAATGATTGTTTATTGGGTGAGCATAAAATAGAAATCAACTCACACGGACAGAACTCACACACACAGATACATGCATACCACTTAAGTCATTTTCGCTCAACTGGATTAAGCCTGACGGACGTACGAACACACACACACACACACACACACACACAAACACACACCTGCCCCTAACCACATACAACCTCTAAGCAAGCGTCCGAAGAGTCGCATTATCCAAACTAGTTTCACCTAACTAAACGCTATTGCTCTAAATAGAGGCGGCGAGAAGGACAAGGCGAGACGTCGCGACCCTCGCATGACATCGTTAGCATGTGTGCGCAACAACGTTGTTGCGAAAACACGTACGCACATCGAAGTATATAGCAAGTAGTAGAGGCAGCAGTAGCTGCTGGTGCGCTGGCTTTGTTGCAAATGTTCACAGTGAAAAATATCTTCGTAAATTTACAACATATTTTGTATTT
>NW_026267279.1:625301-627099 GCF_000697945.3 Frankliniella occidentalis | reverse complement strand
ACCAATGTTAAACTTGTGGCCCCTGGTTCGAACACAAGATTTTGTCCGAAAAAAATATAAAAAATATGGTTAGTCTTAGGATATACCAGGGCAACATTTCCGCACTATTACAATTCTCAAATCAAAAATATGCAAAATTCGATCACCCCTATTCTACACTGCTGAACGCAACATTTCCATTTTCCGGCCAGCCGTCGGGGAGTTATTTGCTGATCGTCCCGTTTGAGTCAGTCCCTGTCTAGTCTGTCAGCACATCCGGCGACACTAGCGCACTTCTGCAAGAGGTGTCAGTTTTCTCGCGTTCCTGCGGTCGTATCGCAATGCGCCCGCTGCTGCTGACGCTACGGTAACGGGACAACAGGGCTGGCACAAGCCATGGCAGCACTGGGGCGCCTGCAAGTGGCAAAAACAATCCTATCACGCCTTGCTCGCTATTCTATCCCTGTCTCTCTCTCACTCCCGCTCTATCTCTCCAGGCGAGAATAGAAACTCTGCAGCGCGCAGTACGTGCTTATTTCAGTTTAGCGGGTTGGCACCCCGTGCCTGCCCGGTACCTGCCGACCGGGCCGCGAGCAACACTGCGGTTGAATCGCACGCGATCTGACAGAGCGAGGGAAAGATCCTGCTTAGCAATCATAAATACAAATTTTTTGTTTTGTTTTGCAGAAACATTGCTCTTCACATGCAGAATTCTGTTTTCTTTGTAAAGTGAGTGGAAACACGCTAAAAAGCCCAAGGAATAAGATAGCGCATTACTTACTTATTTATTTATAATTTTTAATGTGCATATTTTACAGTAACAAAAATACATTTAATAAATTAATTTTTTGTACGCAGGTGCACGAAAGATCAAAGGTGTCGCGGCCGTCCCTTTGCCGCCCCGGCCTGAATATAACACGTCCTGGCGAGGCCGCAAATGATAGTGCCGCCGGTGCGTTCCTCATTCATCGCAATATGAAAAAGAATCCAATCCTAGAGGGGGCGGGGCGGGCCTGGTCGGACGGGCCGGCGGCGGCCGGTCGGATTGGGTGATTGTGTTATAAAGTGTCGGCGGTAGTGCCGCTTCCAACACTTGTCACACGGCACCCTCCTCTCTCTCTCTCACTCTCTCTGAGGTGTCCCAACGGCACGGCCAGCGGCCGCACTACGGGCAAGGTGTCAATACTCCTCCCCCTGCCTCTCCCTTTGGCGGCCCGCGCTGTGACCTCCGCCTCCACCGCCGCTCGCTTTGAGCGAAATTGTGCCGACGCGCGAATTTTCGCAAGGTACCTGAGAGGTGCGATTTTGCGGCGCAGCAAACATACGAAAAGGTGCACTTGCCCAAGAGGGTGAAATAACCATGGTGAATACTTTTTCATATCGGCATTTATCCATGGAGATTTTGACCATAAAGTATATAGACTTATGGAACCTGTGTCAACCATGAAAATATCAGTTGGACATAGATTCATAGGTATTGAATGCATGGCCATGGCTGACGAGCTTCTTGGCAACTCTTCAAAACAAACTGCATAACATGAGAACAGTTCTAACAGAAAAACTTAAAAATTTTATTGTAAGGATAAAACATTTTACAGTTTAAACTGCAAAACTAAGTAGTTGTATACAGTTTGAACTGCACATCTTATGGGATTAGTTTAACCCTTTATCGGTTTTGTTGCTCCTGAGCAACAAGACTTCTAGAAGCTCTGGGTGCTATGGCCTTGGGCCGATTCGGCAAAATTTAATGCCAACTCAAAGCCTAGGATCTAAACAATCCTTCTAGGCCCTGGGAACACCGGTGGGACTCATTGCGTTT
>NW_026267279.1:621354-624626 GCF_000697945.3 Frankliniella occidentalis | reverse complement strand
TTTTTTTTTCGTGAGTGGTCTTAGATGGCTAAAGACTATAGGAAAGTGTCAAAAAATAATTTTTCGTACGGTGCATTTAAGTATTGACGATAAAGGGTTAAAAGTTCAAACTAACTTTTTCGGTTTGCAGTTTAAACTGTACACATTTTAGTTATGCAGTTTAAACGCTAAAACATTTAGTTATGCAGTTTAAACTGTCATCTTGTTTGTTATTGAATAGTTAATTTGTTGAAAAGAGGTTGACCAAACCCAATCTGCTAACACCCACTCCAGATTCTCTACCATATAGCAGCTATGGCCAACTCATATAGTGTACAAAAGTTTGTTGAATAACAAATATTTTTGTGATGACATAGTTGTTGGAAAACAACATATTTTTTGTGTTTTTTTTAAATAAAATTTCTTGTGAGATGACCCTAAAATTCAGTTTACAAACAATAAAGTCTGCAGACTTGCTATGGCGAATATAAGAACAATGGTTTGGTTCTCCAAGAAAAAATGTTGTAATTTTACAATTAACTTTTGTAACGCATCAAATAACACTGTTGTACGACATGACATCATCCATCATAAAAATTAGCAAGACATTTGCTGCGACATTACAATTTTCTTCTCAACGGTGTACCTAGACTACACTGTTCAAATTTGTGTTGTTATTACCAGGTGGCTGATTCACCCACTTCTGTTGTTGCGCTGTACCGCATTCCTACGTGCGCGTTAGTTGCCTACTCACTCGGCCTGTTAGGTGCCATAGTCAGGGGCGATAGGAGGAAAGCCCACTCATAAGTTTGCATGGATCCACCCTGAGACCGCGGCTTGTAAGTCACTGGCAGGACATGTCAGCGCCGCGTGTGAAACCCGCCGGGCCGCCCCCCAGCGCGCTGCGGTGGATCGCCAAAAAGCTCGAAATAAACGCCATTCTCGGGGACAAATAACCGACATTGTCCCCCCGAAAAGCTATCCATCGCGCTGCTATTCTTGTCGTCGGCGGCGAGGAGGGCGAGGCGTCTTTCGGCGCTGCCCGTCGGCCCCGCCTTGGACTGCGTTTCCTCCCCGCCTTGGCTGGGCCGGCCAGGAGGGCCTCCACTCCCACCCCATGCCCCGCGCCTTTATGCTATTGTTCCCATTCTCACCTCAGTGTCCTTTGTCGGCGAGTCAGGTGCGAGGAGGATCCAGCCACCTTCCCTTTCCTGGTGGTGAGCACCGCGCCTCGCCACCGACACCGGCCCGACTGCTCCCCGTGTGAATGAGTCAAATTCACTCCGTTTCGAGTCGACCCGCTCGCGGTCACACACATGATCTTTTCACACACTTCGGAACAGGTGTATAACACCTCGCGGTGCGCCCTCTCTCCCGCCTCGCCGAGGGTGCCGCCGCCGCCATCGCCTCGTGCGAGAATTCTTGTCGGAATCACACACGTATTTCAGAAAGGCGAGCCGTTCTGTTCCGTTCAGGATTCGTGGAGGCGTCGTGCGCGACGGCCAATGGGAAAAACACCCCCCCCCCCTCCCCCATATGGCCCGGGGCGGCCTGGGGCCGAGAAGGAATAAGAATGATGGGGGCACGTCGATGTCCGCATGAAGATAACACACACACACAGACAAAAGGGTTTTTCACAGGTGGCGTGATGTACGCATATTTCTGCTTTTTATTTCGAGAATATGCAGAGCAAATGGACGGGCTGAACAGACGGAGAAAATGCCCTTGGTCGTTTGTGCGGTGAGCTCAGTGTGAGAAGGGCTCTTTAGATTACATACAAACGGGAGAAATTTCGTGAAATATCTTGTTTTTCTGTAGGGTTTCTCTTGTTTTTCTTTGTCATCAAAAGATGAAAGGGTAAAATATGTCAGTGATTAATCCTTGTCCTGTTGTTTTTTCTCCCAGCCGCGGGCAGCATCATCCAGCAGCAGCAGCGCCCGTTTTTCAATGGAGGTTCACTTGATATCGAAGCAGCGGCGGCGGGCGGCAGCGGCGTCAAACTCTTTCGTTCTACTTCGAAGGCCATCGTAGTAAAAAAGGCGACGGGCCGTCGTCGTCGTGGACGCATTCCCCCACAGCTCAATCAGCGTCGAGAAGCGGGTAACTCAGCGCGTCGGCCACGGCAGATGCGGCGAGGACCGGCGCGCGGCGCTCGCCAGGGCGGACGCGGCGGGCTCCATCCAAGCGGCGGCGTGGCTTCCTCGCCGTGCGAGTCGGAATTTCACGGAGCTGGAGAGCCTTGTTATGAAGACATTCATCCATCGCCGGGTATCGGCTCCGCCTCATCAGTTCCAGGAGGCCGTCCGGAAGTCCAGCAGCGTACCCCTCCGGGCCCCTCCGGCCTGCGCCCGGGGCGACGAGGGTGACGAGCCGAGATGGGTATCACCATATCGGGGCGAGGGTGTCGTCGTCATGGGAAAAGGAAGGGCGGGGTATAAAAATACGACGCAACAAAAAAAGGCAGGCGACACAAAATTCCATGCTACGAACTCTTACGGAATGGGTGATGCGCGATGCTGGCGGTGGGTGGGTGGTTGGTGTAGTGGGGCTTCACTGACGGGGAGGGGGAGCAGAGTGCACACTCAGCTGACACGAGCTGACGCATCGCGGTATCTACAAAATTGTATGGGAAAAATTTTTGTGAAATCTCTCAAGTGACTTTTTGACATTATTGGCTGGTAAATGCCTGTTTAGAGGATTACAAAGTCTTCAAATTTAGACTTACGCGCTACAAAAACTTCGGTTGCACCGCGATCACTAAATAACGATAAGTCTTTCGACTGCTCGCTCAGTAGGAGCAACCTGTTATCACCAGTCTCTGAACAAACAGTGGTTGGGGCCCGGCCCGGCGGTGCAGTCGCCACTGTCAGTCAGTGCGTACAAGTTAATTCGAAGCTGCAGCTGTAGAGCATGCGCACCGCGTAGGCGTAGCCGAGCGCAGCCGGCGTCAAAAGAGATACCGTGACCCGCACCAAGCCCGCATGTACCCTCTGGCAGGTCGGCCCAGCTCAACCCAGAAAACAGCCCGTCAGCCCCGCCTCACCCAACCCTTCACCTCCCACGGCATACCGCCACCCCGCCTCGCCTCGCCACGCCACGCCCCGCCCCGCCACGCCCGTCTCAAGGATGCCTGATATATGAGAAGTTGAGGTGGCGGTGGTGTGCGGGTCCAGCACCCACAGCGCGGCCTGCCATACCTGTCTGCCGTCTCACCGCACACTCACGCACACCGCCGCACCTCCAATTTTTACAAGGCTCGCGCGCACTCGTTCTCCTGATTCACCGCCCCCCCC
>NW_026267279.1:615784-620574 GCF_000697945.3 Frankliniella occidentalis | reverse complement strand
GTGTTCTCACCCATGGCTGGGCGTTGCCGCTGCCTGCACACATCAGGGCGGGAGATTTTAAATATATTTATATTTTCCCTCTTCTTTTTTACTGCAGACAGGTTAGCACTACTGTGTCTGTGTTTATAGTTACACTTTACTCGAGCAGGGAGGCGTTGGCGGTTTCCCATTCACACGCCTCCCGCGGTTGCGTTTTCGCAATAATAAATATTTCCTTTTCATATGCACCACCTTATTTTTTAACACGTTTTCCACGGTCAAAGAGACGCCACAGCACCATTTTTTTTTTTTGTTCACTATGAATTAGTATTTTTTTAAAGCTATTTTTCTCAGTTGGCCTACAGGCACTAGTTTTAGGTGTGACGGCCGACGCGAGGCCTGTCGGGGCAGCAGCAGCCCCCCCCCCCCTCCTCCTAACCTGTCCGTCTGGCCGCGGGCTGTGGCAGGGGGGCTGCAGGTGGATCAAGTTCGAGCTTGGACCCATATATCTCCCCCTCTCCAACCCACCCCTTCCTCACCCGCTAGTTTAGGGCCGGTCATCCACCACAGGCCCCAACTCCCAGGGGACCTTCCTTAACTTACGATCTTGTTTGGGGCTACACTGTTATCAGAAGTGTGAAGTGTGAGAACTATCAATGACTATCAAATCATTTGTAAAATAGGGAACGCAACAGGACAGTACTTCTGAAAAAGAAATGACATATTGTTGCACTCAGTGGAAAGACAATGGTGCTCCACGACACTTTTTAAAGCAGGTGCTACTGCACTCACTAGTGCCTATGTAAAGGCACTAAAATTGCAGAAAGTACAATAACACCTTTGAGGGCCATTGGCCGCTTTGTAAAGGCCGGTAAAGGCACTATTTCCATAATACCACTAAAAAGTCACCTTTGAATTTCCAGTGCTGTAATAAAAAATAAGAAATGAAAAGCCCTCCCCTAAAGTGTTCATTCAGAAGGGTAGGACTGTTCTCCTGCCGTTGCGAATTCAGGTAGACTCTATTACAGACCAGGAAATGATCTCCCTCCCCTACCTGATTTAGGAGCGGTCCCCCGGGTCGAGCGCGCGCCAGCTCAAGCCCGTCGCCGAACAAACAGAGAACCAATCGTTATAATTGAGGCCGGACCAAGCATTTCCATATCGGACCACCGAAATCACTTGTTGTTGGTCCCAACTAAGGCTGCATGGTGCCTGCCCAACCCGCCGCTGGACACGATGAGGAGACGTGATCGACTGTATTTTATCCGGAACGAGCCGCGCGACACGGCAGGGACAAGGCGCACAAGTCCTCTACCCTGCTGGATCGTTGACGGACCCTACTGAAGAAACTTGAAAATAAAATACAGAGGAGTTAGAGAGGTGAAAATATTTTATAATTATAACAATTATAACTTTGTTGTTCTTGTGGGTTTTGGTTTTAGTCATACTACGGATTCACGTGCGCCTTTACTCCTGTTGACTCTCTCCTCCTCTCACCACTCGTTCTCAATCACAGCCTCTCTCTCCCTCTCACTCTACATCTCTGTCGCACACACACATTCACACAGACGATCGCAGGCGTCACCCCGTCACCGCCTTCAGCTTTCAAGGGTCCATCTCTCTCTCTCTCTCTCTCTCTCTCTCTCTCTCTCTCTCTCTCTCTCTGTTCGAACGTGCCCCGCAGACGCACTCGTAACCTGATCGAGCCGCCGCACACGCCGACAATCGCCGCCCCGGCGCGGTGGTCATTGCGAATGAAACTGGACCGAAGCGGGGCGGTGGTCCCGACAGGACAACCATCTCTCTGGGCTAAACCACCCTATCCCAATTGTACTGGAGAATAACATTGCATGCTTGTTTGCAGTTTCACGCACTGTGCGCCTGTAACGTCACATACAGTAAAATGTGAAAAGTGTATAATGTCACACGCGGTTCAGCTAATCCCGGGCTAATCCTAAACGAACCGCATCCATTATTTCGTTCCCCCAAATCTACAGAAAACAATTTAATTTTACAAAATAACTGACACATGGAGTTCCTTCAAGGCAGCAGATAAAATACACAGGAAACCCAAGTGCAAATTTCGCACACTTGGAGACGTGTTATTTCTATTTCCTTTCTTAAATTTGTAGGTACAAGATGTCAAGAAATTTAAGACACGTACTTGTACAAGTGTGCGACATTCACAAACTAAGGGGTTTCCAACTGAGAGTGCAAAATGCTTGCAAGGAATATGTTCGTATTGCAAACTATTTTCTTCACAGCTTGCAAAGAAATTTGATGCATTTTGTTATACAACCAGTAGCTCTTCGCAAGCTTGCAATGAATTTCTTTTCCATACAAAGATCAAAAAAGTTCTTCGTAACGTTGCAAAGAAAATAGTTTGCAAGCATTCAACAAGTGCAGTGTAATGAAATCTACAGCACATTTTTTTTTCCAAATTCCTCTTTTAGAAAAATTTCATGTTCAAGAAAAAGCACTTTTTCCGTATTAGTTTCAAAATGTTGGTTCGTGTATTCTACCCCCCAAAACACTACACAGGACTTCCGGTTCCGCCTGCCCTGCCGCCCGCCGCCCCTCAAACACAGTCGTCATGCTAATGTCGGTAATGACGGGTCCGCGTACAAAACGGCGTGAACAATTGGATGAGTAGTGAGGGGCGGGCGGAGCGGCCTAATTGAAGGCGGATCACAATCTCGGGGGAAAATCTCTTGATTAACGGAAATATTAGAATTTCAGAAATTATAAGAAGTGGCGTCGGCGTCGAAAGCAGGCGTCCATAGCACCTCTCGTCTCTCATCTCTCTCTCTCTCTCTCTCTCTCTCTCTCTCTCTCTCTCTCTCTCTTATGCCGTGCAGGGCTCCAAGCTACTTCCTCTAATAGCTTGATAATGCTTTCTGGTGAGGCTTTAAAAAAGTACTGCGCAGCTCTGTGGCGGCTTTTGTGAAAGACAAGGGGCAGCAAAGCCCCCACCGCACTATCACGCCAAGGCGTCCGTGGCGAGTCACTCCTGCTCCCGGGCAGCCGCCGCCGCGTCCTCGACGGGGTCTTTAATCGGCTTGAGTGCGAGAAAGAAGGAGAGAGGGGGAAAAGGAGAGAGGCCCGACTCTCTCTCTCTCTCTCACTTTAGTACGAGCAGGAGACATCTGCTCTCAGTCGCCTGCCGCCCGGCCTGCCCCGGCCCACTGGACCGAGAGCCGGATGCACTTTGGGGAGAGCGGCGGCGGAAATGGACTCTACTCGCGGCCAGCCTGCGGAGCCTGCGCCGAATTTAGTCAGCCTTTCGCTTCACGCCGACTTATCCATCGCCGGCGCACTGGAGTTCCCAATAAGTGTTTCTCGCGCGTTCAAAATATTACACGATACTTTTTCAAACATTCTTGTAGGAGGGAAAAAACCAACCGTAAACAATGCACTCCCGCTAAAGCTAACTGTAATGTTCTTACGTAACATGTGCCCAATGTTCCTGCACCCTCTTCCATCTTCTGAGTCCTATACCTCCTTTTTTCCTCTACCTCTTCGACTCACGAGTAAGTTGTGGAGTGGTGGTGTGGCGCTACCGTAATTGCGACCCAGGCCTCCTACTTCTCTCTCTATCTCTCTCTGACACACACACACACACACATGCACAGAGGCACACCGCAGCTCCCCCTTTGATCTCTTTCTCCTCTCTTTCATCTTCCTTCACTGTCCGTCCTACCTTATCGATGTAGTCCGGGTCCGGCTCTCCTCGCACGCCGGATGCGGGTTTTCGCAACACTTTCCTCAAGTGCCATCATTTTAGACACTCGCCGCCGGTGAAAATTGGCAGTTGCCGCACGCGCATCGCTTTTTTCATCAACACGTTCAGTGGCCTCCCTTGCTCAAGTGTGCCAAATGCAACCGAAAGACGGGAAATGGATGCAATAAAAAAAAATTGTCGGAATGCAAAAAGGTGTTCATCTCCGTTTTGTTGAATAATCTGGCCCTACCGCGATTCCTGGGTCATTCACAAGGATTTGATCTCCTCTCCACTCCATTGCTGCTGTCCGCTCTAATCCGTGTGCGTGTGCTCAGACCCCCCGGGACCCCCGCGAGCCCCCCGGCCCCGCCACCCGCTTTGTGTCTGCTCACTCGACGGAAATCGTCAGTTTCCGCGCTGCCAATACAGTAAGTATGTGTGCAGTGGGCGGTTGCGTGCAGCTGGCGGCGGCCGGACTGGACTCCATTCCGACGTACTTAACCTCTCTATTTGCTTGCAGACGAAACGTTGAGTCCGGTTCAGGGCAGTGGGATTGCTTGGCGGCAGCAGCAGCAGTCACAGCCACCTACGGTAAAAACTTTTCCCTGATATCCAAGGACCACTCTGGAAACCGAAGTGTGTACATGTATGCGTTATCTCCTGAATACCTACAGGTGTGCAGCAGATAGTATGTGTACACGGCCATGTATGCAGGAGACATAAGTGCGAGCATAAGTGTGTACATGGCGAAATACACACTTCAGCACATAGCTTTTGGCACAGGGTTTAGTGTGTGTACAAACAGGGCCATATACAAGAGCAAGTACACACTATCTTCTGCATACATGTTGGAATTCAGGATGTAGTGCATGCATGTACGCGCTTGGGTTTTCAGAGCTTCGGAACGATTTAAGGAGGGGGATGGGTATTACTGTCACTGTAGGGAAAACGCTTGGTGCGTGCTCGTTCCGATGGTCCTTGGAGTCCTTAGACATCAAGGAACAATTTTCACCCGTGAATTTTGAAAATACTGTACCTATTCTTTTTAAGAGAGAGAGAGAGAGAGAGAGAGAGAGAGAGAGAGAGAGAG
>NW_026267279.1:613854-615734 GCF_000697945.3 Frankliniella occidentalis | reverse complement strand
GTCCTTAGACATCAAGGAACAATTTTCACCCGTGAAGTGCGTGCGTGCGTGCGTGCGTGCGTGCCAGAGAGAGAGAGAGAGAGAGAGAGAGAGAGAGAGGGAGAGAGAGAGAGAGAGAGAGAGAGGGGGGGCAGATGTGTGCACTCCACTTGTTGAGCTAATCGGCGGACGGTTGGCACCATTGTTACACATTGTTGTGATGGCTATCCTTCATTTCGGCACGGGACCCATCCAACCCTGCCCTGCGCGCGCACCTTCGAGGACGTCCTAATTTTCCCCGACCTAATCCTCCTTACTTCCGCAGCAGAAGCATCAGCTTTGGCGGTGGAAGTGGTGACGGCGGCATAGAGCCGATGGAAACGCATGTTTTCCGTTTTCGTCTGCCACATCATTGTACATCATTGTAATCACATTATTTCCAGGGAAACAATCCGTAATCGGCGCGAAACATCTGCAGCGGCAGTTATGCATCAAATGCCTATTCGTAGCGTAGTGCTCGTAACAAAAAACACAAAAAAAACTTCATTGATGCGAGACTACAGTTTTAAGGCAACGAAAAACGCAGCAAAGACTTCGCTGCAAAGTCAGACCCACATCGGTGTCCTTGTCATACACACAACATTTTTGTGACCTCTTTTTAACTTGTGTATTTCTGTGTACCTGCACTGTTGCGTATTATATTATACGACGTTACGGACAAAATTGTTATTTTTCCACAAAATTTTCCAAATTTGTTCACGTTTGGGTTAGGTATGAAACAGCACAGGTATAGACACAGAAACACATCAGCAGCGAAACAAAAATAAAAAATAATCACTACACTTTGTAAGCACTCTACGCCTTCTTCCCCAGGCATGGCGCCCGCGATTCCACGATAGGCAACCCGCTTGGTAGCCCAGCTTGCGCAGCCCGGCGGAGACTTCAATGCGGGAGACCCACGAGAGTCCGTCACTCATTGATGGAGGTTGTTGCCGTTCTCGGCTGTTCTATCATAGTTTTCTCTGTGTGTCTGTTTGAATGTAGCCCTCGACCCCTGCGAACTGGAAGATAGGCAACTACCTCGACACGCTTGCACTGTTTTGCCTAACCACCAGGCGCTCACTCAACAAAGCTCCTAATCTGAAGTCTTTATTAAATTTATTATTTCCCGAAATTCATTCTTAACACGTTGAGTGCGGCGTGGATAAGCAATCCCGTGTTATTGGGACCCACGGTGTAGGTCACACCGGCACTGTAACCAAATCAAACTCACGCCATTCGGACATATCTTAAAATTTTGTGTCCCCCATTCACAATAAATAATACATCCTTTAAATAAAATCTCTAGTAGGCAATGGACAGCCTATCTCGTCTACGCGCGCGTGACCTACCCCAGGCCCCTCGCGGGGTCAGCGTGAGGTCACGCCGCCGCCCTGTGGAGAGGGAGGGACCTGTCCTGCGCCAACGGCCGCCAACGAACGGCATGCCGGACCTCACCTCGGCCGCCGCTCGACGCTTTGAATTGGACATGCTTGCCAACCGCACAACTTGTCAACATTCCTCACCGCACAGACAGACTGGGCGAGCGTGCGCATCGGTTAGGTTGGCCAAACTTGCCGCCTCTCTCTTACCCTATCTCTCTCCCTCTCTCTCTCTCTCCAGGCCCCCTGTATACGGCGGAAGGACGCGAGAAGGACAGAGACAAAACGCAACGTCTTTGAAGAGGCCGCCGCCGCCTTTTTCACGTAATTATCCTGATCATCGATTCCCCTGCCAAGTTAGCCCAGGACACCAATGCAGAAAAAGGCCTCATTGCTAAATAAAATTGTGCAAAGCTGAATTTTGGTACACTGGTAGAATGGCTCCTCCCCATTCACCTAAATTTTAGTCCCCAGCCGGGA
>NW_026267279.1:601027-612344 GCF_000697945.3 Frankliniella occidentalis | reverse complement strand
TCTAGCACGAATACTTTTGAAGCTACAACCAGTACCGCAAACCCCTGCATTTAGGCCCTTTTTGTTCAATATCTCAAATCGCACACGTTTCCCGGCTGGGGACTAAAATTTAGGTGAATGGGGAGGAGCCATTCTACCAGTGTACCAAAATTCAGCTTTGCACAATTTTATTTAGCAATAAAACCTTCGTGTCCTGGGCTAAGTCCGAGGCGGCGGTGCCAGCGGGTGGCAGCCCCGCCAGCAGTCCCGCCAGCGCGCGTGCCAGCCGAGTTATGACGCCGCACAACATGTGTCGCGCGGGCTTGTAATTGCAGTGCGCGGGTGAAACACACGCGAAGCGGCAGCCAGCCTTGTTTGCAGAAGACAGACCGCGTGTGTGTGTCGCCGCTCGCCGCCGCACAGAGCACAAATCCGTGATAGAGAACAAGACTGATTTTGTTTTAGTGCTAAAATCAAAGGGCACAGGCATCCGATTAAAAGTGTGAAATTTTCTTGTCATTGGCAAGGCATAAAAATATCTTTAGAAAATAAAAAAAATAGCACCTTTGGATAGTTTTAGTACGTAGTGGTGTGTGGTGTGTCAAAAGTTAATCGTTTGAAAAAAATTATATTTGAAAATCGAAGACGTTGGTGAGAAATTACTGTTAGACTAAGCAGATCTCAAGAAGAGTGTTCACTATCGTAAAGTATGTTTGTTCACAGTTTGCAGCCAGACGGCAGCAGGAGTTGTCGCGACCTGGACCATATCCTTTGCTCCGGCGAGCGGCAGCGGGTGGCGCGGCGCCCCCTGTGGACGCGGCCCCGGAGGCTCCGCGCGCCCTCTCCTCTCGCCTGCTGCTCGCCAGGGTATTTGGAGTTCCTTCAATTAAGTCCTCCTTCCCTCCTTCCCTCCTCCCTTTCCCTCCCTCTCGCCCCGGGCTCCGCTCTGCTCCGGCCGGCCGGACCTGTTGTTCCCACAACACTTTGTACCCCTCTCTGAGAGCAGTACCGGTTCGTGCCCGGGCCGGCCGTGGAGGGGGTTTTATCTCGGCTGGAGCCGCGCCTCACGAGCAGCGAGAAGAGACGAGATGGACTTGATGATCGCTTTTCAGGTGGACTGACTGACTGCCTGACGACGGCATAGGGGAGAGGAGGGAGAGGGGATTTATTATTTGTTAGAGGGTCCTCTACACCTTACAGACTTCAGTTTCAGAGCGAAAATTTTTACACAGGGTGGCCCATATTCCCCGAAACATTTTTTGTTTATGCTTTACCGCATACAGGCGAGGGGGAAATCACTTGCGAACTAGCTCGTACACCCAGGCCTGAACTAAAGACGTACTAACTCGTACTAACGGCCTAATAACGCGCACTAATGGTAAAAATCAAGCGTAATAGTGCCGTAATAACATTATTTGCATAAATAGTGAAAAATAACGCAAAAAGTAGGGTATACTGTACTAACGTCGGTACTAACTCGTACACTCAGATCTGGAGTGATTTCCCCCTCGCATACAGGCGTGCGGGCAGGGTTGCCTATCCTTCGTTCACACTCACACTGAGTGCCTTACCGGCTTATGGCGAAGCAGAAAAATGGGCTAATGAGTAGCGGATTAGATGTTTACATACTAAATACTTAGAGATCTTTTTAAACTATTAATTGGATAGAATTTTTTTACTTTATCGTGCGCAACCTGAAAGTATTATTTTTCAAGCATTTTTCTTTCTGCGAAAAAATGAACGTTGGTTTACGACAACAAATTTCCATGGTGTGTGTCGTAAAATTACAGTTTGAAAATTAAAAGCACTGCGTGTCGACTTGGAATTGATCGACAAGCAAGAATGGGCTGTCACAGCAAACGTTGTAAATTTAGGAGAATATTTTTCAGTGTTTAACTCGTAGTCGCAAGCACAAATCGTGCATAATATCACTTCAACATAAGGCTAGTGACAACTGTACCGCTAGGCTAGGCACGAATTCAGGTACACGTTACAGGCAACAAGGGCAAGGCGCGAAATCGTCGATAAGATTTTTAGTGTGTCAAATTTAAATTTCAACACTGTTTCCCAAAAATTGAGGTGTTCTACTTGGAATCTTCCAATTATGAAATTAAAAATCAATGGTATGTTTCTGTTAGGTAGGCACACATGGAGACAAGCTTCTAAAATGTCCGCATATGTATACAACATTGTGTTATTCTTTGAGACATCAGACTCGGTCAGACTGCACCTGCTCCACCGCCACGGCATCACACGCAGTATGGTATAGTAATGAACACATCGAGAGGCGGGGGAGCTGCACTGCTGCGGCGTGAGAAATTTAGACGCCGCGCCGCAATAAGATACAAATAAAGCAGATGGAAAACATGTTTGTTTTGATGACAACGGATCGCCTCGCCGGCCTCTGCTGCACCTGCTCCTCTAGGATTTACTGCGCCGGCGCGCGGCGGGGAGGCTGCTAAGGGAAGGGGGTAATGACAGCGCCAGCAGCGCCGCCGCGTGCAGCAGAGTTGGGATCGACGAGGAAAACCCACAATAACAACAACAACTGGACTGCCACGCCACGCCCCCCGCACTACCTTCCCGGCATAATCAGTCAATTAAAACATGCCGCCCTATTGCCGCTCCATATATACTAGTGGAGCTGAAGGTGCCGGTGGCGGTGTCGTGTTCCCTTCTCTGTCGCCCCGGCCTGGGCGCCGGTGTGGCGTTATCGGGGCGAGCCGACGGCCAAAAAAGAGGAGAAGGGGAGAGGGAAAAAAATTCTACAGATTGTAATTTATTGCTTTATTATTTTCTTCGCACCGTTGCGTCGTCCTCACTCCCCATAAAATAATAAACGAATTGAGAAGATGAGGGGTGAATAAATAACGTAATTCGTAATATTGAATGGAATTTTGGTTAAAATTTGACGTAAGTTAAGGAAATATCATCGGCGAGAATAAAGAGAGTCGTAGATCGGTCGAGTGTGTGTGTGTGTATGTATGTGAGAGTGAGTGCGCGGGCGGCGTGTGTATAATTTCTTATCGCCGTACATCTCAGTGTATGATTATTTCAGCGTGCCGTGGTGCCCCGGGGGAGGGTGGGGAGAAGGGGAGGGTGGGGTGGGGAGACGGGGAGAAGGGGGGGGAGACGGGGAGGGGGAGGGAAGAGAGAGGGAGAGCAGCTGCCCGTTATTAGCCGAGTTGATGTCTCTATTCGCCGCGATGCGTGGGCGGAGCCGAGCGGGTTGGACGGACACGGATGTGGTGGAACAGGGGAGGGAATTGGAAAAGTGCAGCAGGCTTGGTGATTGCCTTCACGAAATCACCCAATTCCATCGAAAGGTACCTTCAAAAAGTGGTCTTTTTTCGGGGCGGGGGGGGGGGGCAAAAGTGTTTGTATTTTAACGGAGGAGAGGTTCTATAGTGAAGATCGTGGATGACTCAATGCGGCGCATGAGCGATATACATGCGCGTGCGCGTCGCGTGTGTGTTGCCTGCCTAGCGGCGGCCTAGTAGCTCAGGCATTAGAGACGAACAAGCACATCGGTGGAATCAGCCAACTAGGAGATTGTGATTTACTGCAGCGAGAAAAACGATTTCTAGGATCAAGTCAAATCGGCTTTGTCACCACTAGAAATCCTGGAGCATAAGGATTCTCGCCCTCTGGAGAGCAAGCTTGCTAGAATTGAGAATTGTGCTGTAAATTTCCTTGCTCACCGCGGAGGTTTGATTTCCTCGCTCCATTTCAGCGATAGTTTAAGAAATCTTACTCTATTTGAACGTTGATTATAGGAAACTGACCCCAAGAATTGTGAGCCTTTCAAACAAGGATTGTCAAGCAGTTACTGCCTCTTGGGAACATTGATCTCATAAGTAAAACAAAGGTAACATGCAAGTCGTCCCGGCAGTCGGCAGGTGTGTGACGGCTGATATGCGCGCGACCAACCGACGACACCGAAAGACTCAACAGGCAACATAAAGTAATCAGGAGTCATTAGAGACAGAAAAAGAAAAAAAAGAAGAATGCCACTCAATTTATTTCACGGTTATTCCTAAGTAGTGTAAACGTCGCAGACGGTGCTGAGCGCGGGGCGCTCGGCTCCCAGCAGCTTCGGCATCAACCGTGAAACCAAGACCTCATCATCAGGGCGGCTGAGGCGCCGGAGGAGCACGTAACTGCACGGGTCTGGGGCGGGAGATGCGGTGGTCTGTGGCGAGGGACCCGCGCACCTGGACGGGGCGGAACACTCCCAAAACTAACCGCGGACGGGCGGGGCGGGGCGGGTCCGGGCCGGGCTGCTGGGCTACCCATCGTCGGCAAGCCTTTCGTGGAAATAAGCCCCTACCGCTATGAAGCCTGCAACATCCTACTATGACGTCAAAATTAACCTTACATTGAACAAATTCGTATGCAACGTGCTCTACGTTCTGCATCTTCCCCACCATTAAAATAATATGACTTTCATTGAAGCAAAGAGGATTTTATTATTTTATAACCCTTTTTGAAGTTGAAGTTGAAGAAGTATATGTTAGACGACTCACTCTAAAAGTCCCCGAAAACCGATCCGGAAATCGCGATATGGAAACGCGCGCGATGCCCCTGCAAGCTTTGCGCGGGAAATATAATAATACCTTGGATGGGATGGTCCAGGTACCGAGTGAGATGTTCTTGTTAGTTCCTCGCCTCGCCCCCCCCCCCCCTCCGCTTGGCCCCTCCGGCTCCCTCCGGCCCCCTCCTCCACACGCCTCACAATCATTATCATTATCGTTTTTCATGTCTTAATCAAAGCAGACCCTCCATATTCTCTCTCGGCTGCCACGTTCACTCCTATCTCCATCTCTTTCTCGCTCCGCTTGTACTACCCCCCACCCCTCCCTCTCCCTCTCTCTCCCTCGCATTCATTGCACTCCCTGGCGATGCTCTTTGCATTCGACCTGAATCCGCAAGCGGTGCGTTTGCATATCTTGAAATCACCTGCGCCCCACACCTGGTGTATCGTATGTATTTGGCGGCAGATTTGTGGCCTATTTCAATTTCAATCGTTACGAGGTACCAACGGGTTCCTTCTCTCTCATCCCTACCTCCCTACCTCCCTACCTCCCTCCCTCCCTCCCTCCCTCCCTCGTATCCACAGTACACCCAAATCCCCTTCTCTCTCTTTTATCGCTCCATCCCTTTGAATAAAAGTAAAGATCCAAAGACTTGCCAGACTGTTCAATTCATTTCGTAGACGTTCAGGTCGAGGTAAAGTCCTTTTAACAATGGAAGACCTCATTTTTCCTTCTATGGGATCGTACGGAATTCGTTCAAAATACCGCAGCCTGTACCGGTTCAGTACAAAACAGTGGCAGAAGTATGTAGACCGCTTCGTTGTGTACTACTGTTCTGCTGAGTCCCTCCTCGGTCGAACTCGCCTCGCCGCGCTCCGCCACGCTCCGCCACGCTCCGCCACGCTCCGCCACGCTCCGCCACGCTCCACCACGCTCCGCCACGCCCCCCTCGCACGGCAAACGGCGCAACAACAGCCAGACATAAAACTGCCAACATCGCGGTGAACCAAACGGACGTACGGCGTTGCCCTGGCATTAGCAGTCCTGCCCTACGGGGCCCTGCCGCCCCACCGCTCCGCCCCGAGTGGCCCGTGGGCCTAATTGGATATTTTTGCATCAGGAATCAATTATCTCGTACATTATCCCTTCTGCTCAGCCCGCGGCTCGTCCGATGTGGGGCGCTTTCGGGTACATCGCCCCCGTAAAAGGGTGCTCTACAAACTTAAAGTGTGTGACATATTATTCTATTTAAACAGAATAAGTGTTTACATTCGTCGAACACAGAAACAAGTAAGACTATAGTTTTAGGAACAAATTTGCATATGGTCTGGATGTGCACAAAACAAAAACAGGGCCAAAACTGCTACTTCACGACACAAATGTGTGGGATAGCCAAAAGTGGTTCTGTTCACGCAGATAGGAAAATGTCCGCGGAGAATTCACGACCATGATTTTAGAAGGTAGAACAAAACCAAGGATTTGCCGCGGTCGGATAAGGGATCATCTATAGAGAGTACGTCCGTCATTCGCCGTTACGAACCTGCCAACTTGCCTGGCAAGTTCAGCCCCCTGGAAGCTCTCAAAGCGCCTGGTAGGTAGACAACACCCTGCCTGCTATGCACGTGTGTGCTGCGGGGTGGCCTACCTCGAGCCTCGCAGGCGCCGAGCCCCCATCCTTTGCCAAAGAAATCGGGGATCAACGAACGTACTTTCTGGAGGATCCGTAAGGCAGGCAGCATCTCGTAGGGTATGCTGTACCGCCACGCAGGCGCGCGGGCGGGTCGCCTACCCGCCAGGCGCCCCTATCGCCACATGGTCTCGGTCTCCTCCACAGAGCAAGGGCAGGGTGGCGCACCGCACCACACACACCTTGCCTGGCTCGCGAGCCCCGGGTGCCTCGCCGCGCCCCCTACGCGCCCCCTTGCGAGTCGCAGCAGGGGCATTCCCGCGACGCTGCCGAGACAGACAGGCGTACCCCTACGGAATGTCCATTCATTAGGAGCCGCTCGGCCGTCGAGCCGTGAAGGAAGGATCGGTCAGGCCGAGTGGCCGCCGCCGTCCGGCCGCAGTCCGCGCAAGCAAGCATTCCGAGCGTCTTAAAATCGCGGAGACAAGAAAAATGTTGCCAACTGTTTTTTTTTTTTTTTGTTTTTTTTTTTTAATGTTTATGGACTGTGCCGTCCGTCAGCATCAACACCACACGGTTCAAATGAGGTCGCCCCCGTGGCAACGCGGGGGGGTCCCTCATTCGGTTAGCCGCGGTGGGCCCGGTGGGCCCGGTGGGCCCGGTGGGCCCGGTGGGCCCGGTGGGCCCGGTGGGCCGCGACCGCCGCTGCCCCGCCACCGCCCACGCGCGTCGCGGTTCGCGTGGGCCCCACAGCGGGGCGGCGGCGGGCAGCGCGGCGGACGGCCGGCGGGAGGTCCTAGATTACCGATCCTCTTAATGTCGTTTGTAATTAAGCATCTCGGGCGAACAGCGATTATCCTAGGATCGGTATGGGCCAGCTGCCCAGCTGATTAGTGTCTCCTAAATTGGGAGCACGAGAACGTGTGTGTGCGCGTGTGCGTCCGCGCGCGCGCGTGTGTGTGCGTGTGTGCTCGTGTGCGTGTTGGGGGGGGGGGGGCATCAGCACAGCTCCGCGACAGTAGTCCCTGTGTCCCTCGCCGCTGTCGAACACCCGTTGATATTTGAGTGGTTTGTGGTCGCACCGGCCGGCCCCGGCCGCCGGGATCCACCGCGCGGGAAGCAGGGGACGACGAGGTGGCGTAGCGTGGCGGGCGTGGTGGCGTCCATTGTGTACTAAGTCGCAGAGTTATGTGAGTAATGCCCCGCTAACGAGGTTGAAGTGACCGCCCCGTCCCGTCCCGCCCCGCCCCGCCCCGCCCCGCCCCGGCCGGACCGCCGGCGCGACGGGGCCGCGAGCCCAGTCGCTGTGCGGGGGACAGAATCCATTGACGAATGTGACATCCTGTCCTTTCCCGCAGCAGCCAGACAAGTCCCCCATCAGATCAGCACAGGAATTATATTGACTTTTTCATGGCCGCCGCGTCCCGGAGGAAGGGGACACAAAAAGAGATTTCGCTGTGGACCCGTTCGTTATAAAATGTATTTTTGTGCCGGTATGCCCTTTTTTCACGTCGCTGTGCAGGATTGATTAAAGGGAACTGATTGGAGTCGCCATAACGTGAACAACGTGAAGCTCGAGTTCTTTTCGACTTTTTTTTAAAAAAATGTTTTCCTATAAGAGTAAATAAAGAACCAAGTTCAGTGACGAAAAATTTTAAAATGTAGAAAATGTTTGATTATTGGGATGGAAACCCCTCTTCCTGGGAGCTGCAAAATTCTTTTTCCCTCGGCGCGATGATGATTAAGCAAAGGGGAGCTCAGCAGAGGCAATGGCGCACCGAGGGGTCCGGTCCGCTCGCAGTAAAACACGCCAACGACACCCGCTGAATTTACGGATTGGAGCGCGAGTACCGGGAGGGGGTACCGGGAGGGTCCCACCAAACGCAGAGCGGGTTCCAGTTCATAAAGAACCGACCGGGGCGCGGGGCGGCCAGTGCGGCTTTGGCCAGGGGCCCCCCCAGAGGTACTCGGGGCTGCTTCGAAGACCCGGGGGGGGGGGGGAGAGATAGCGAGCAAAATAATCTCTCTAATAAGGTCTCCGTTCTTCGGTAATAACAGCAGCAGCAACATGAGAAAGCGTTTTGATGCTATACCGCGATCGACAGCAAAAATGAAGGCGGAGAGTAAGTAAGTACATTCAAAATCGCACTCCACGGCCCGCCACCACGGACGCATTCGTTACGCCGCAGTGCGTGCGGTTTCTTATCGGACGTGATAAGGCCAAAGGGACGACATCACATACAGTAATGAGTCTACCCGGACCTGGAGTCCACTGTTCTAAATGCAATGGAAAAACAAAAGTAGGAATCAACACCCTTCTTGAGGCACTTCTTGCCTTTGACAGAGGACGCAGGGTATGAAATTTTCGTCCCCACTCCAACAATAAATTCACTTGTGTGGTATGCAATAGTTATCTTCACAGCCCAATAAAGGCACTCACAAAGGCTACTTTTCCAGTCAATACAGAAATTCCTACTCAAGTACTGGCAAATCCTATCCCACTAAACTTCGGCAGGTATGACATGTGCATTTAAAAAAATTCTTGTTAAACTATTTATTTTTATTTATTTCTTAAACGCAGACTTTCAGAACAGGCCAATCCTAGAAAGTAATGCCAGAAAATTTATACTTTTTCTAATCCCACTAATTTAAACACTGTAAAAAATATTAGTAATTTTACAGTTCAGTGGGCTGGGAATTCGCAACACATGGATTGGAAATTTACTGTTTGGGCTGTAAAGTAGCCTTTACATGCCCAGTGGGCTGGTAAAGAGCCACTTACAAGCCCACGCAAGTGAATTTACAGGCAACATTGGCCAGTAAATTTCAAGCCCTGGTAGCAAATTTACCGTTTGGGTTGAGAAAGGCTGCATTACCTGCCCACCTCAGAGGTAATTTCACAAGGAGTGGGCTGGAAAGCTTACTTTCGCAACCACCTGGAAGGGGATTTCCCTATACCGCTGCAAATTTCCTCGCCCTGGACAGGAGATTTCACCGTGATGGGTGGGAAAAGTAATCTTTCCAGCCCACGGACGGTAAAATTCAGGAGAGATTTCGGTTGAACGGAAATCGGCACAACAGGTCTTAAAAGCTGCAGCGGCACTCAAAGAAATGATGTGCTTGCTGTTAAGCTCTGTCACAATCCGGCAAAACCGGGCAAAACTTCCACAAGGATTCTGCATTGCGATCAACTGCCGCCAGATGGCGTTGCAGTGATCGCATCTCATAAAAACCTAGTTAATCGCGTTTAATTTAAAATTCCTTTGCAAAGTGCCTTTTAATTTTACGTGGTATGTTTTATGAGGAACCAACCTAACCGACGACGATCGGCATTTGTTCCGAAAGTCAATCATATTCTAGAAAATCTATGTTAAATGCTAGCGCTCGGAAGGTCCCCGCAACGATGCCTTGTTCAGTACGGTACTGCTCTCCTCGTCACGTCGTGGTGCGCCCACGTGAGAAGTCCCTTTCATCACGGCAACTGCATGAGTTGTTGTTTAGACATGCCCAATGACACCTTCGGTGTTAATTTTTACTGAGCTGATAGTAAATGTTGGCGAATGTTTCAACAGACCCTTAGGACTGTAGCATCCAGAAAGTGGTAGCGGTGGCTCCGGTGGAACTCGCACTCGACATATGCCCTGAGCATTCTCGCTTCGCCCGCAAATTTCCACTCTCCTTGTGTGGCAACGCACCAGAACACTCCGCGGGCTGGGAATTCGCAGTTGGTGGGCAAGAAAGACAGATCTGCTAGCGCGACCTGCATTTTTGCAGATTGGTGGCCAGCAAAGGCTCTTTTCCAGCCCACGTAGTGTATTTACAGTTTGGGCTTGTAATGACAACCTTCCCTGCCCACTGGGCTGGTAACTTCGCGGGTGGTTGGGCCGGGAATTCACAGACCATGTGGGCATGTAAATTCCCAGCCCAGCGCGTGTTCAGGTGCGTTGCCACGCCGGGTCGGTAAAATTCACGCTGGATATTTTTACCGTGAAAGTGAAATGTTTCTAATATATATTCAAACAAACATCTCGCAAAAAAAAAGATTAAAAGCCATAGGGATGCGGAGGCGTTGGTGGGGAGGGAGAGGGGGGGGGGGTCAAAATAAAGGATGTCTGACAGTGTAATTGCCTTTTTCGGTAGGCCAAGGCGTCGTCGCGGCACTTCGCAGCGGGGGCTCCGCTGGGCTGGGCTCCGCCGAATAACCCGCTCTTATTCCTGGCCGTGAGTGGTGACAGAGACGGACTCCTCCGGGCCCCGCCCAGCCTACAGCCCTGCAGGCTGCGGGTGCCTGTTATTTGGGAGTTTAGCTGCTCGGGGCTTCTCTCCAGGTCCCAAAATATAACCGTCATCCGTTTTCTGTTTGCCATCGAAGATGTGGGGGGAAAATAAAAGGCGCTCCTCGATATGTAATCCCGGGCGGAATGGGCCCCGTCGCGGCTAGAGCCAGAGGCCCGCCAGCGGCCCCTAGAGGACTAGGTGATAAGTGAGCGTGATGTGCTCTAAGCCGCAGTTCCACTCTCGATAAATAATCGAGTCGCGAGATTATGAATAGTTTTCCGTTTTTTGCCCCCATGAAATGCAACTGTCTGGGGCGCGGCGGCGGCAGTGTTCGATGGTTCCTTCGCCCTCGCATCTGCAGGTGGAAGCGGGCGCAGCTGCAGCTGCTGCAGCCGCTCCAGTAGTGGCAGGTGCATGGCTTTATTAGCATAGCGATGGCTTTCTGTGGCTTTGCGGGGAGAAGGTGTCGGCGCGGCCGGGCGTCGGCGGCGTCCCTATTCCACGCAGCAGCCGTCTCGGAGGCAAATCGGAGGGAAAATAATGGAATAGGCTGCTTCTAAATTGAAAGCTCTCAGCAGAGAGCGTCGCCCTTTGATATATCCTACTGAAGTTATAAATTCTTCATTTGTATACGGGAGCCTGCCGGAGCCCACGACTCTCTCCTCTCTCCTTCTCTCTGTCTAATCGTCAAGTCTAAATTTGCTGGGGTGCATCACATTTTTGAAATTCTGTGACAGACCTATTTACATAAATAGTGCTCTCGCTGTGGGTACAATGATTACAGGGTGAGTCTTTCTGGAAAAGTTATGTGTAGCCTGCCAAGGCCAATGGGCCGACGCTTCCGTGCGGCACCTCGATAAAGACATTAGGGCCATGAGCGTGGTGTGGCGGGGCGGGG
>NW_026267279.1:597917-598757 GCF_000697945.3 Frankliniella occidentalis | reverse complement strand
GGAAACAAAAGTCATTTCTGTAACGGCTTACGTGTTGAAGAGAGGGGTTGTTGAGGGTAGGGGCAGATGACAAGGTCAGTGAAAATTGAAATCTAACTACTGATTCGGATCCCTCTTTTTTAAAGAAATTGAAACTTTTTTATTGCCAAATGCGACTAGATTTGAAATAACGGAGATAGGCATGAAAACAGGAGTCTAACTCTGGTCTCGGAACTTAATGTAAAATTTCTAAATTGTAAACTGTCAAAGCTGTTAAATTAAATCATGTACCTCTAGTAGATGTTAGTAATTCCGTCTTCAACTGTGTGTCATTTATCTCTAACAATATCATAAACTAAAATCAAACATATACCAACATTTTCCCCTGTCGAACTACAACTGCAATTAACTAATCCATTGCACAGCGAATACCGTTACTTTGATGTTGTCAACCATTTGTTTGGTAAACCTGTCAGACTCGTATTCTCTTACATAAGTTAGGCAGAATATGTTAAGATAAACAAATATTTTGTATAACAGCACCTTCTTTTCATTTCAAAAATTATTATAATTTTATTCCTTGCTTAGGGTCTTACACATGTAGAACAAAATCAAAAGTAACGATATTGCCTGTTCAATGGATTGGGTAATTGTAGATGCAGTTCGACATGGAATGATGTTGGTTTGAGTTTGGGTTTAGTTTGTGATATTATTAAAAATAAATGACACACATTTGGAAGACTGAACCACTAACATCTAATAGAGGAACATGATTTAACAGATTTGACAGTTAATTTGAAGTAATTTTACTTTTCAGTTCTGAGGCCACAGTTGGACTACACATGGGAAAGTAAACCAAAA
>NW_026267279.1:575638-596187 GCF_000697945.3 Frankliniella occidentalis | reverse complement strand
CGGGGGCCTCGAACGCTTTTGAGGGAAGGCCCTCTAGCTTTTGCTTGATTAGGTGGCCCTCGGGCCGGACTGTTTTGTTGTATCGGGCGCGTATCGGCCGCGGGACGGGGATATAAGTTAGTACTTGAGTCCTGCTCCGGGCCCCATGGCAGTGGAAAGGGGAGGGGGGGGGGCACGGCGCGCGGGGCCCCGACACCATCACCGCCGCCGCCACCACTCGGGGGACTCTGGGACTGGACTACTCGACTAGTCAGCGACCAATGATAAATCACCCCCTCCTTCCACCTGCCCGCACCGCGCCTCCCCCGCGCGCTCCACTCCACCTCCTCCTGGACAGAAGCCGTCATCAAACGATCATCAGGAGCCGCGCTTCTTGAGCCGCTGCGGCCGCTGCAGTAGCCAGCCGAGCCGCGCCCCTAAACGCGCCCCGGCGGCGGCGCGGCTGCTGCCCTCACAGAGCCACTACTGCGCTGAGCTGGGAGCGGGGACAAAAATAATACGGTAACAATGATAAACCGGTAGGAAAAAAAAGTTACGTGGAGAGGGTGAACGGAGAAAAAAAACCACACACACACACACTCCTCCTGGGTGAGCCGCCTGGTCATCGCGTCCGTCGCGGTGACGGCACGGCGGCGGCGGGACGGGCGTGTGCTTCGTCACACCTTGGAGGTGGTAAAGATAGTGCCTCCAGGAGGAGCAGGAGTGGATCCAGGCCAGTTCGGGAGGTGGGGAGGGGGGAGGGGATGACGCAAAAATCGATTCAAATGCCGTTTCTCACCTTTTCCATTGGAAAATCGTCTTTGCAGTCGTGGTCGCGACAAGAGCTGGTCTGCAATCGGTTCTCATTTATACACTCTTTCGCGTGGTTGTGACCGAACAGTTAAAGCCGAGCTTAAGGCATATCTTTCCTCCTGGGCCTCGCGCTGCCGCACTGGCGTAGAGTCCCGCCCCGAAGTGCCATTAGGGCGCTCAGAGGGCGGCCAACGGCCACTCCCTTCGGCTGCCCTGCTCACTCGGTACAGAAGTCAGTGGATAATAACCCTTAGGCCTACCTCGGTAACGAGGCGGCACGGCGGGTAAAGACGTGGCCGCGAGCTACAACAAACAGTCGACAGAACCGCCCCAAACGACCCCCCCCCCCCCTCCCACTCGATCCTTTTCTAACGCCCCATGCCTGACAGGTATGGTGAGAATAGCGTTACGCTGGACGGACGGGGAGACGAGTGGTGTCGACGAGAAGCGGCACGACGAGCAGGAGGGCTCACCACGAGGAACGGGGGCCGGGCCGGGCTGGGCCGGGCAAGTGAATCGAATCCTAGTCAAAGAAAGGGCAGAGGGGAGAGGGAAGGGGGGTGGAGTTTAACGCTAGCGCACCCGGACCAGTAGCCTATAAAAACGAGACTCTCAATGTGTACACAAAATAACGCGTTGTCGGGGCACCTCTACTTCTCTAGAGTGCCCATCGCCGCCGCTCCTTATCTGAAGCTGTTTCACCCGCGGCAGCATCGCGGTGGTGGGCCGCAGTCAGCGCGTGCCGCCCGCCGCCTGGAGGACTTCCCCCGAGAGGAGAGCGGGGCGCGAGGCGCGAGGCTGAGAATGCTGACGTAAAGGAAAATCCACCTGAATATTTTCGTCAGCGGATCGTTTTCGGCGCTTGGAGCTTACGCTGCCCCCTCCTCGCCGCCGTTGGCTAGAGCTAGTTAGGCTGCCATACAAGGTGTCGCCCCCCCCCCCTTTTACACACGAGGTACCTACAAGAGGCTCGAGGGTGCAATGGGGGTGATCGTGATCGTAGGTCTTCTCAGCGTCTTCTCAAATAGTTAAGCATTTCTGGACTGGGGGGGTTTCCACCACGGCCGCCGTCAACCTACTACAGCCGACGAGTTCAATTACTTTTCATTCTTTTCCTTTCTAAATAATGGTGATACGATCCTTCGCTCCCACGACTGGCGTGGCTGGCAGGCGCCGCGGTCTGACTCAGCGCCCGCGCACTCATTTGCGAGTCTATTTCCATGTTAATGTAACAGTGGCGTGATATTTATGGTTTATGATGTTTGTTCTGCTAGGCTGGGGGAGAGAGGATGAAGTTGGCAAACATCTTGTCGGATTTTCTCTGAGTTTGAGTCGAGTTGCGTGTACCTTTATTGCGTTTGGATACCGCACAAAAATTGCGCGCGCCTTGTGATTAATTTTAAGAGCTGCGTCCAGACAAGAGACAAGAGGACGAGGTTTGGTTCTCTGTGCAGACTCAGAGACCCCAGCGACGCAACTGTCTGGAAGCAGCTCAGGAACCTTTTGTTCTACCCGCTATTCTTCTTCCCCAGCTGATTACACCACTCCTTGGCCAGACTCACCATAGATAAAGAGCAGCAAATTTAGAAAACATAAATGAGAAATAATCATTTCTTTTATTCACAAAGGACAAAAAATATCACGAAAAAAATCATCTCAGAGAAAATAATGAGATGATTTAAGCAAATACCCTGCAAAACTTACTGTTCGATTCTTTTGATCTTCTTTCTACATGTGACAACGGTACATATATTCATAAGGACGATGATGTGAAGAACTCATTCCAGACATTTCAGCTGAAGGAGTACATTTCCAGTTTGCTATTCACAATACAGGCAGGCCACCGTACTTGGCACTGTACCTTTCAATTTTTCTTTCTATGAAATATTTTTACAAAATGGGAAAAACCTTAAAATATTTATAAACTTACTAAATATGTTGTTTCAAATTATCAGTCTATGATGAAAAGAAAATATATTGTGCAAGTCAAATAAGATATTTTAACTTTGTACTAAAATGACAGAATGATACTAAATTCTCTGAAAGTTGAACATATAAGATATGTAGGGCAAATTTCGTGCAATACATAAGACATGAAACATTTTCGTCTGTTTCTTTCATGGTTTTAACAATACTAGTAACACAAAGATTCATTATTTAGGAGAAGACAACAAGAGCTCTTGTATGTATGATGTACAAAGAAAAACAAAACAAAACAAAAGTTACAATTAAATGTAAAGTACCATTAGGAGAGAAGCACTCAAAGACAGCTGGTTATGGGTCTCATCACAGCACATGCACTGTTAACAGTTGCAAATCACAACAAAAATGAAGTTAAAGAACAATCTTCAAACCCAAAATTGTTAAGTGTCAAATATTAAGTACTGAACATATATGATATAAAAGTACACTCAACATCTAACGGTGTACTTAGCACATGCTGATTAAACAGAGTGGTTACTGGCACACTGTTGGGTTTTCAGTGTACAAAGGTGGCATTTAAAGCTTAATGCTTGCAGTCAGTATGGAGTCCAGCCAAATACAAATGTGACAATAGTTGAGATTCTTACAAAATGCTTGTGTTACATGTGAAAATGTTATAAACATTTACAAAATTATACATACTTAAAATGATATGTACAGCATGGACAGAAATTAATTATGGCACGATTTTCACATTTCTAGACTAAATATCTCATCAGCTTGTGGGTCATACCAATGCAAATAACAAAGACTGGCACTTCTTCAACAAGGCAATAAGACAATGCACATAACAATTTGAATAAATCAGTTAACGTCATTCACTAGAAACTATTACGAAACATGACAAACAGCTTTTAGGGTATCTACATGCCTTTGAACAGCTCACAAATGTAACAAAGTTAAGGAAGAATAAAATACTGCAAATAATAGAAAACAGTAACACCGAGGTACGGTACACTCATCTGAATGCTAAAATGAGAGAAAACTAAAATGAAAGCTACATATTTAAATAAGTTATGACATCACACAACCCTGAGATGGTTAACAAATAACAGAAAAATATGTTTGTGCTGTACCGTATTAAAAAAAAAAAAATACTGATCAAAACTAATTTTTATCACATTTACATTTGAAATCTATCACATAATTGTCATAGAATAATGCAAGCTAGAACTAATTTTACTGTAGTTCGTTTATGACAATCAAAAGCAACAGATAAACGAAAACCAATCACAATTGTACAAATGAGAAGAGAAAATAATGAAACAGAAACATCAGAAATGCTTGTATGTAGGAAATAATGATCTAAAAGCATTTCTGTCAGTCCGCACAAGCTTTGTGTAAAGAGAAAATACATACTGTAGGTACATACAACTAAAAATGCATTAGACAAAAGGACATTTTAATCAAAGAGGTGAGGACACAAAGCACACATTGCAAATGATTTGAAAATTGTTAGGCAGTTAAAAGGTAATGTTTTGCACTCACATAACTTAACAATTACGTAAGTTCAATCAAAACAAAATGTCATAGTTAAACTATCCTTCATTAAAGAAGTAAACTATCCAACATTTTCTTTAATACAAGTTGGTGTTGGGCTCACAACTATTCTTAGTGCCTTTCCGTCTTTGTTTCCATCCTTTCGATGAGGTTTCATGAAGCGTATCTGACGATATTCAGTATTTAAGGATTCTGAATCTGCACCAGATTCTTGGTCGTTTTGGTCCAATGAACTATCAGCATCACTGGCCCTGACAAAAAGAATATTTATTTTGAGCATAACTAAAATTTTGTAAATGTTAATATTTTAATACTGGTAGAACAATACCTGGCTCTCCTTGAAAGGCACCTATAATTTCGTCTGAGTGTATCCCTTAAACCAGTCAATTCACCATTACACTCTAAAACCCCATCCGCATCTTTGTTTCTGGAAAACATATTGGTAAATAGTTTATCATTTTGTAGATAATCCTTTCTTCTTTTTTTTTTTTGTAATTATAAAATCAGATGAAAAAAATCTTACCTGTAGTACAAAAATGTTCCATCCTCTAAATTACAACTACAAATGGTTTCCCACTGCAGACTCACATTCCTTTCCTGACGATAACACTTTATATGTCGGTGTTGGTTGTAAGGGAAACTTCCCAGAGGTCTAGCAAATTCCAATGATTCCAGTGGGATTCCACTTATTTCGCTGAGCTAAATAATCAACACAAAACAAAATTCCATAAATAAATGCTTACAGAGCGGAAAATGCATGTGATTGTCTTTAAAATATTCTTACCTTCTCTCTCAATTCAGCAAATAATGGATTTTCAAGCGTGATTTCAAAGATATCACTGTTACTCTTGAACTGTTTAACCATCAAAGTAACTTGAGATGGACTTGTTACATTTTCCGGTTCATTTAACTCTTGTAGGCAAAGTTCCCAGTTAGGTGTTAAACAAAGATCTTGAAATGACTGAGAATCCAATAATATTTTCCCAGGATTCTTCCATTTTTTCATACGTAAACGGCACCTAAAATATTCATACGCACCATAACACAACAATTCAATGAAAAATGAGAACACTCCTTTATTCTAAATTACCTATCATCAGATGGAATATAGAGCTCATTCCTCCAGGCCAGTTCCTCTAAAATATTCTTCTTTGCTTCACCAACAAGCATATCTTTGGTAAGAATCCAGTCACATAAAAATTTCATTGGCTGAAAATTTTAGTAGAGTGTTACTATCTATTTCAATAATAAAACAAAAAAAGTAACTAAAGATTCCAGTTTCACAACCATACTTCTTCATCATTAGCGAAAAGCTGGAAGACTTTTCCTCGATATTCCCCATGACGTAGTGCTCTTTCCAAGCGGACTATAATGTGTTCAACATCACACAATTTACTTAATGGGTCATTTACATTTGAATATGGGAACTCATTGCTCTTGCATTTTCGGAATAGCTTAATATAATCAGAGGCAATACCCATATGCCGAGCAAGTGCAGCTTTAAGTGCGCCCATCACCATGCGCTTGTCCACTTGTATACGAACCACTAAAAGTACAATGAATATGTTCACCACAATCATCAAAATTGCATGTACTGTAATAAACACTGATTGTCAAGCTACTTACTAGTTTTAGAATCTTGCATTTTGTATGGATAAATCTTAAGATAATAATAGCCATTGTTGCAAAATTCATCATCAGTTGCATTATCTCCTTCCTAATTAAAATCCAATGGGTAATAAATAAGTCAACATCAGTCAATTTAGGAACCTTTAACAAACAGGTTCACAGGAATTGTAGATGGGTTAACACATACAGCAGGTTAATTGTACACTACCTTTTCAGATGCTCCTACATTTCCTTCTCTCTTAATTTTCATTGATGAAGGATCCTTCTCTTCAGATGGAGAATTGCTAACAGGAGATACTTCAGTCCAATAGTCAGCTTCATCTCCAACGATAGTTCTGAGCAAATTGGTATGATGAGCAGTTCAGTCAGTTGATGAATATACTTAATACACTTAATGAAGTTGTTATGCAGGAGAAACATACCTATCACTATCAGTTAGACTACTATCTTCACTTGTACTTTGATCGCTGCAGACTGTGTTTGCAAGACACTCTTCTTCACCTTCAAGAGGGGGTAGTTGAGGTGATGTCCCACGAGATGTGCTTTTAGTCAGTACATGTGAGTTACAAATAGATTCACAGGCAGCCTCGCGATCTCCATTTGTAAGTTTACTGTTGTCTGAGACTGCTAAAGGAGGAATACCTAATTTTGCAAGACTCTCTAAAGAAAATTAAACATGTTTGTTACTACATATGTCCGGAAAACAATAGCAGTCTCAAAGCAAAAGGACTCATCCCACCTTTGTCAGCATCAGGTAGAGTACAATACAAGGTAATAGTGTTGCTGAACCTTTCAATAACTGCAGTCATTTTATCCAGGAAGTCAGCACTTTGATCAATTTCTTCAGCCACAAAAATCTGTATGAATGTGAAAATTAACAACTTAGATAATCAGTAAGATTAGAAAAATTTAAACAATATCTCAGGAGTTGGGATTTTAACTAAAGGCAGTGAGAACTAATATCTTGAACATGAAATAGATAAAATAAGATTAGACCCCACCTTGTTGCTTGTATAAAAGCCAGCACTCTGTAAAGTCTTCTCATCGTCAAGTTCAATTGGACTTTCGCCATATTCTTCCATCATAATTTTTATTTTTGGAGAGAGTTTGAGAGCTTTTGCAATTTTAGGTCTCATCTCTCCAATCAATGTTGTCAACTGAGTTCGAACTTCTACAGGAGGTTCAACTTCTTCTGTTTCCATGTTGACTAGGTGAACTTTAATTCCAATGCCTAAGATAAAACATAAAGGCTTGTTAATGTCATGTGCTTTTAAAAATCTGAAACAAATAATGTAACAGTATTTGGCAAAGGCAGAACACATACCTCCTGGACGATATGGCTCGAATTGAGCATCAGGCTCTCTGATTTCAAGATATAAACTCTGAGCCAAAGGATTTTGAATACTAGAATACACATAGCTCATAGGTTCTCCATCTTGACCATCAAAGCTCAGGTCCATGGTTTCATTAGTACTATCATAACTAACAAGTCTACACCTTTCAAGGGGAACAACACCATCTAGAATGAATAACTGAAAAGAAAGAAACCACAGAGACACAATATACGGGCCCATCATTTTATATTATATTACGTACAGTATTTAGAATAAGGGTGCCACCAAAACAACCTACATTATGTGCGATAGCAGTGGCTTCAGCAAGAGTAGTGTCTCCATCAATCACAAGCTTGGTTTCAAATCTATTGCTTTCACCTGGAAGGTGAAAATAAACTTTAATTTTCAAGCGATCTTTATCACGCTCGCGAATTATCCTTTCTTCTTCCTCTTCTTCCTGCATTTTTCTGACAAGTTCCTACAGATGGGAGGACAAGGAATAAATTGTATTTAATCACATGAGGCACTCACCAAAATCTTACACAGCTGCCTAGATTTAAACTTACAGAAATATGTGGAGGAAACTTGTCAATAGTCATTGCCGATTGATTACATTTCTTGTCAATTTGACGATACATTAGCATGTATGCATTGGTACTGGAGCTATGAGCTCCAGAATAATACACTCGGTGACTGCCACCACCATATGTCATAGATATGTCTTCATTTGTAATCTGTAAAGGTAATATTAAATTAAACACAATGACTGAATTATAGTACATTGCAACCAATATGAAAATGAAACACAGATTATTGCCGGATACTTACCCTGCTGACAGACTGGTCATCAAAGCAAAACCATTCACCTTTATCAAAATCCTTGATGTACACGTAATAGTGCCCACCAGATGCACTCCCAGAGTGAATCATGATTGAGAAAAGTTCATAAATGTATGGGCCTGGAGGTCCATCTCCTTCTTTGAGGCGTTGATTCTTCTCATTCTCAAGCAGATTCAGTGTGCCATTGCTAAGATCAATTCCCTCATCATAGTCCTAAAATAGCATTTTAAAAATCCAATTTAAAACTTTTGATAAGAGTTGTTTAAAGACTACATATGATACTTTAAAGATTCAACCTGGATATCTACATTGCTGCCACTGCTGTTGCTGCCACTTGCTGACTCATGTGAAGGCTCTGCCGCTTGACAGCCCTCATCATCTCCATTGGAAACATTATCGATTATGCTTCCATCCTCTGTCTTAGTACCATTATTGGAAATTTCACCCTCAGAAACTACCCCAGGTATCTCTTTACTTAGAGAACTTTTGGATTCATCACAAAGAAACCCATTGATGTTCAAAACATGGGGGAATTCAACCCTAAAACATTTATTAAAAGAGTGGAATCAATTCAAATATATAGGTAATCACAAACTAAGAAAATGCTACAAGTTGCATAGAAGATTACAGACCTGTCTATCAGCTTGATACGTGTCATTGCATTATAATCAAAATCAAAACGTTTGAGATGGAGAGTTAAAATATATGGAAAGTGTGAAAACTTCAGACCTTTATGGGCATCACATTTTTTGTTGCATGTCTCACAAAAATACTGATTATTTCCATCTAAGGTCTCTGGCTGAATAAATGCACGCATTGCTTCTTCCTGTATAAAATAGTAATAGTTTATGCATTACTTTTAACCAAAGAGTCAGCTACACCCCAATGGCTGAACCCAGGAACAGTCAGAAATGGAAGTGCTTTCACCAACAATATGCCAAATTGGTCTGAAAAAGGTTTAGTTTCAGCCAGTTTATCCAAGTTTATCACGCTCAGTCCCATGAGTAATTGATTGGTGTGGGCAAACTATCCAAAACGTGTCGAAGATGCTAGGAACTCTACAATAATTAAAGTAAGAGGTAACTCACCACACTGTTGTATGCTACAGTGCTACCGAAAGGACGGACTGGTAGTGGAATATCTAGAAAAGTATCCACTCTAGTTTTTTCAGTTTTGCATTCTAAACATGTGACATAATCAATCAATTTTCCTAATATGAAAAAAAAAAGTAAGTAAGAATTAGTTTTAACAGTGGAGAGAAAAATACACAGCAGCAATGTCAAAAGAAAAGTTTATACCCTGGTACAGATTGTTGATAAAGTCAGCTTGATCGGTGTCCTTAAACTTTTGTTCAAGAGCATCGAACATCACCCTGCATAGTTCCTGAATATCATGCTGTTGCCATGAATCACTTGCATCCCATCCAAAGCTCTTCGTCAATTTACTTGTTTCAACAGCAGTGCGTGAGGATGTCTACAGGAAATCAACTTTCTATTAATCAGCAAAGCATATATTACAGTAATTAGAATGAGATACCTAGGTCAGTTGTTTAAAAATTACCTGCAAATTTAAAAACAGCTTCTGAAGTTGATAGGGAATAGATTTTGGAGTCTCTTCTAAGGATCCCACAAACTCCCATTTGTAGAGAGAGTTACGAAATTCAGGTGTCATGAACAATGCCTGCAAGAGGCTATTCAAGTAACATGTCATGGCTTGATTCACAAGACCGACGTATCCTGGAAGAAAAATGGCACTTGTAGAACACTATGGATTGTTGACAGCAGTTTTTAAAGAATTTTCAGCAATGTGATTATTTTAATGGTTATTAATTTGAGACATTTTATTTTTTTAAATAGATTTGAACTTTTTAATAGATTTTCAAAAAAAATTATGAGGGGGACCTACCAATTTTCCGGGCGCAAGTGGTAATCCCTGTGATGATTTGAATAAAAGGGAAATTTTATGATCACAAACTAAACAAAAATCACAATCAAATTACAATTGCTAGCTTAAACTGTGACTGTGACCATATTTTAATGAACATAATTATTTCCTTATTCATTTTCTGTTCTGTGAAAAGGGACGTTTTTTTGCTTGTGCATGTTTGTGTCATTTAAAAAACAAAACAAACATTAGTATGTTGGGAAAAATAAGGCTCAATTAAGTTAGTCAAACTAGAGTGAAAGGAAGAAACAAAAGAATTTGTTTTTAAGAGGGCCATGAGCTGATGTTTTCACTTATTTGGTTTTAAGTCACTGCACACAGTTTGAAGGATGCAACACACCAATGTTCAGACTTCTCAACTATTACTTACGAAGTTGTTTTGTATCCCTGCAGTCACTTTTTGCTCGTAATCGACGTCTAGATGAGTTGCTTCCCCCTTTGTTAGCAAGGCTAATCACAATGGATGGGTTAGTGGCAGTTTTGGGTATGATCCTCAACAGATTCTTGTTTGCTGATCCAAATGAGAGACCAACTTCCTTTAAACTCTTTTCACAATTCCTGTCTACTTCGGATTCCTGAAATTAAGAATAAGATATTAATAGAGGTAAAACAAAAACGGGAAATATTTCAATTGTTAAAAGGCTTAGCTTACACCCCATTCTTTCACAAGCACCAAATCATACGACTCTGGACTGTAGTTACGACCATCCATAACGGTGGAAAAGAGTTCTTGAACAGATGATGATGGAGGAAGTGAGATTGAAAATCTCTGTCCATCTCCTTCTGGCATTTCATCTTTGACTTCAATGATGGCAGAGTCATACTCTAATAACAGCACCATGTTAAAATCCTTCGTGCCTAAAACCAAAAATTAAATAAAAATAAAAATTATAATAATGGAAATAAGGTGGTATTAGAGTATTGCGATGTTGTTTCCAGTGTGAGCTACACCCAGCATACCGACAAAACTCTGCTTCCTAATTCTTACAGTTAACTAAGCTATACATTTAAATAGGCGTTTTAGATTGCAGAGAGGATTATTGGTTCTACAAACATATAATAAATAGAAAATTGCATAATTATAGAAACATTTTATACATACACTTGTGCTTCAGTTCAATAAATTGAAACAGACAACTTAAACAAACAATATAAGAAACAACTTATTGTAGAACCTTACCGAATAGATAATTTGGATAAAAAATGGCTAGCCCATCCCTACAACTGAAAGTTACAAGGAGGGAAGGCTCCCACACTGGCCAGGACAGAGCAGAGTGAGAGGAGAGAGGGGGATGTTGGCACTATACCAACAGACTATTTATAGGATCTACAAAACCGACTTGAGTTTTCAAACCTACACCGCCAGCTCCATTAACAGACATTGGAGTAGAAAAATCAATAAATCAATCAAGGTTTTAACAAAATAATAGTTAAAAAATAAGAAAGGATAAAGAACAGAGAATGTCACATAAACATTGGAACACAAGAAGGAAATGGTAATGGAACAGGGATTCCTTTCCTTGGATGATTCTAAAATTAGAATCTCTGAAGGTGGTGAGAGTGTGTGTGTGTGGGGGGGGGGGGGGGGAGATCAAGCATAATTTTGAAAGAGTAGAGCAGGACCGAAAACAAGATTTTGCAAATAATTTTAATGATAAAATTTGCTGATAATGGGAGATACAAACAATGTAAGGTAGACTGGCCTTGCAAGACTCCTTAACAAAATACTTATCTTGTTTAAGAAATTCTTGGCAGATTTCCTGGTCTTGGCAACATACTACTTCCTTAATTTTTCTCTACTATTTTAGCCTGTCTAACACCAGTAGAAAAGTAAAGGGCTACATTGAAATTGTTTTCGGATCCTGAAGCAGAACCACAATGTATACTGGAACATTGACGCACACTGACTCATTGTTATTGTTATATTGTATGAAACTAACTAAGCATTCAAAAAGAAGTAAACATAGGCTATCTCAAATGTTCACATGAATTCTATAAAATCATTTCCTGAATTGTCATAATGCGGATCAATCAAAACCAAAATTTGGACAGCAAATTTCAGAAATCTTGGATTGACTAAAGAAATTATTTTCTTGAGGTTAAGGAGTAAAATTTCAAGACTGTAAAAAGAAGCAGGGAAATGTTGAAAAATATTATCACACCAAAGTACAGGGAGAGCCTTTCAGAGAGCTATGCTATAATAAATAAACATAGATGAAAAGTAAGCTCCATGCAGTAAAATATGATCGAATTTTGAACCCTTCCCAAAAAAAACAATTTACAAATGCGCTGAAGCAGAGTTGCTGAACGTATACTAGACTTCTGTTGTTGATGTTTGCATTAAATGTTATGATATGGTAATGCATGCATTAAAACAAAAAAATGTGGCACCACTCGTAAATCGTCACTGTAAGAAATAAGTTGCAAACTTTACAAACGTTGATGATTTGCGCCAGTCTCTTTTTATGTCAAAACTATCCGTATGAAATGAAATTTTGCAAGACAAGTATAATATTTTTAGGTTATGTATTCTAACTCCAACCGGAATGAAGTCTCCAACACAATTCATACAATTACTTCCTTGTAACACCTCAAACACTCCTTCAGATTTTACCTTTCGTTGAGAATAAAATAACTCAAGAAGTGTCCCTACGCCATTCTGTTTTCGGTTGGAACGTGCCGACATGAGTTGTTATTGTTGATCCTTTTCACAAAAGCATTTCATGTGAGAGAACAGATGACGGATGACGCGAAGCGGTTGTTGGGTTTGACAGCGAGGGGGTGGGGGTAGAGGTGCGCACGGGTGCGCACGAAGGGGTGGAAATATGTGGCATCATGGAGTCAAGGGTGGCATTACCGTCTATCGACTTGCTGGCAAAAAACGAGCATTTGGATGTTGCAAATGTATATGCCACAAATGTCAAATATTTTTTTTGGAAACCCCCCCGACACCTGACATTGCCAATTCACCTAACAAAAAATGAAAGAAATTTCTGAAGTGTGGGGGAAGCTATCTATACAAGTGTGCATTCTGTCCTTATTATAATAATAATTTATTTATAAATGTACATAATTAAAAATACGATATAAAATGAATCAATCAAAGAAGTCAACAAAATAAAAATTATTTTCGTCTCCGTAATGAATAGGGAGTACTAGTGGAGTTGTTGGGCTCATTCTCTTGATTTTCCTTCAGGTACTAGAAAAAAACATTCAGAGTTAATTTTACAAAATAATAACAAAATAACATTGGTAATAACTTAATTAAAACTACCTTTTTTAATTTATCTTCCATAATATCCATCCTCTGTTTTCTATCTATACATAATTTTTTATAAGTTTCTTTCTCGCGCTCAAGTTTTCTCACCTTATCCTCTAGCGCAATACGATTAGCTTCCTAAAAATAATAATACAAATTAGTACAGTAAGTGTGCATTATTGTCTTTCAAGCAAGGCCAACAAATGAGGAGAAATTGATAATACAAACATCTACAATCCCACTTGGTCCACTAGACCAATATTGGCTTTTATAAATAGCTTCATTTGATTCAGCGGTTTGAGTGTGAACAGACTTTGTCATGACCTTTGAAGATGATGCACACTCTGTGTTTTCTTGATAGGTTTTCAGAATGCGTCTATTTTGAGATTTCAAGTTTCCGATCTATACAAGAAAAATAGCAAACATTGAGGATCAACATGGAATTTCTGTACTTGATTACGAGGCATGGGCTACTGTTTTCAATTGAGCAGGTATGACCAAAAATTTTAGCCCGACCCCATACAAAACAACATAGGGCGGGCTAATATTTTCAGGCATACCCGTCCAATCGAAAACATTACCATGGGCAGTGCAAGTTACCTACCTCATCTTTTGATAGCTTTAGCTTTTCCTCCAAGCGTTTTATAGTATCCTCAGCAGGTTTGTTCAGTATTTGCTGTTTCATTTTTAGCTCAGTGATTTCAGCATTCTTATCAGCCAACTCAGTGCGCTGAGTTTGAACTAGCCTTTGAAGTTCTTCACATTTGAGGATATATTCTTTTGGAGATGTTTTATCTGAAGCTGAATGAGCATTTGTGAGGCTGGAGGGTTCTTTACGTTTAAGCCTTTTGATTTCTGCATTCAATCTGTCCACCAAGTTGTCATTCTCATTGGCTAAAGCCTCTTGCTTCTTACCCCATTCCAGTAACTCTTTGCACCCATCACATTCCCGCTGAAAAAACAAATTTAAAATCATATAGTTACCGTACAAGAATCTACACAGATGTGCACAAGAGCACACACAGAATAACCTGGACCTTTGAAGTATAGACACATACCACAGCTTGTTTCTTCTCCTGGCACACTTTTTGCCAAATGGTGGTAAATTCATCATCAACATCAGACAAAAACTGGTTTTCCTTGTGTAACTCAGAGCATGCATCTTGCAGCATATCACAATCAATAGGTTTACTGCAAATATCATTGAGTTTTCCAATTAATGCCTCAGCTCGGCTTTGAGCATTCTTTGCAGATTTTTCTTTAGATGACAACTGCATCTCTAGCAAGTCTCCAGTTGTTTTGTCCAAGGAGCCCATCACTTCTTTACATGAACTTCTCTGCAAAATTTAGAAATTTCAAAATGAGAATGAATAACTTTGAAGGAACATTTTAAAAATGCACCTATTCAGGATGGCCACACAATAGTATGTGCTATCAAAGTCCTTGATCTTCCTGACTTTTAGCTTTTAAGCAGAATACAAAACTTTCAAATGTTGCCGAAAATTTAGAAACAACAGTAGAAGCGAAATTCATTCATTTCCCTTAACCAATGTTCAATTTCCTTTACTACCAGGTTGTGTAGCCACCCTGCTATTCAAATACTTACCAACACCATTATTTTATCCATAGTAACTGAAAAGAATTTTGATTTTGTTTGCGCCAAATCTTTCAAGATTTCTGCAATCCTATCTGCAAGTTCTTTGTTCATTTGATCAAGGCTCCGTCCCCATGATAACAAGTCCTCACATTCTTTGTCCAAATCTTCTTTGTCCTTGTTGATCTCATCAATCTTCTTATCTTTTTCTATAATAATTTCTTCTTTCTCTTTAACCACGTTCATCAAGGCTTGAACTTCATGAGATTTGGAAGTAAGCTGCAAGGAAGATCAATACATATTAAAATAAAGAAGACCAAAATTAGTACTAATGAATGGACTTGCAATTAATCTCAATAGATGAACCAATTCTATTGGTAAACCAAAGTTTTTATTTAGCTGACTATTTGCACAATTCATATATGCACACTTTTCACCAACCCAATATATAATCACCTCTTTCAGATTTCTTTCATATTTTTCCCTCAAAGATTCTAATTCTGATCTGACATTTCTAGCATCACTTGCTTCCCTTTTCTGTTTAAAATCAGAGGCTCTGCTAGGTTTCAACCTGGACAATTGTGAGAGTTCTGTCAGCTGCTCTTCCACCTGTATTTCTAGCTGTTTTCTCAGAGAAATTTCTTGAGAGAGCTGCCCTTGAAGAAGTGCTAGTTCTGAAGACGGCCCAGGTGTGGATTTCTAGGTCCAGCAACAAAAAGAAAGGGGCCAAGTAGTTTGAATCAATAAGCGTTTCCACAACAAATTATAACTGTACATACATCAGAAAAATACAAAGCCCAGCGTAGCCTTCCAGATAATTCTCTTTACTCAACTCTGTGTGCTATCAACTCACATAAAATAAGGTTGACTGGATTTATGAATAAACATGAGAGCACTTTGCAAAACAGAAAGAAAAAAAAGAGAGATTAAATGGATTTCAACAAAGTTACTCTGGGCTTGACCATTAAATTTGAGGAAATAAAGAGCAACACTGAATGAATGAATGGATGATAAAGAGGGTGAGCAAGCATAGAGGCTGTCAGCAGGCACCATGTTAGTTGTCTGTAAGGAGGTCCGATAGTTTGCTTCCGCGTACCAAGGTACCAATTACCACACAATGTGCAAACCACTTTCAGAGAAAAGGAATTGCTTTTAAACATTACTATCTAGAACCTACAGGTTTACCAGGTATATACATCTTTGAGAGCTGAGTTATATCTGAATTAACAGTCCATGTCATAACTTAAAATAAAATAAAAATTGTTTGAGCTTGATAATTATTTTCGATGCTATTCCTTCTATTCGTAGCCCAACTAACCGATCCATACCATTTCCAGCCTAAAAGCCTTAAGCACAGCACAAGTTTCAGATAAGCAAAACCTCACCTCAGATGTTTCTAATTTCTCTTTCATTTTAGTAAGTTCGGCCTTTATTTTCCTGTTTTGAGTTCTGGTTTCCCTTGATGACTTGAGAGCATTCTCATACTGTTGGTTCAAAAATTCCATTTCAGCTTTCAATTCTTTTACTTCATCACTTGGTGATGGTTTTAGAGTCAGGTTTTTCACTGCTAAATCTCTTTCATTCTTCATTTTGAGGAAATCTCCCTCTGTAATACTTTGCTTTTCCTTTAGCTCTTCTATCTCCTTACATAGTGCCTCAATCTTTTCTTGTTTCTCTTCTAAAATAGACTTTTGGCATCCAATCTCTTCTTTCAGCTTAACAATAAGTTGCTTCTTCTCTGTTAGATCATTGTAGAGGGATGAAGCCTTACTTTGTAAAGATTCTTTGCCGGATAACTGTTTTGATTGAGTTTGTACTTGTAACTGAAGCTCAGTTAAGCTTGCTTCTAGATTTAAAACAATATCTGACTTTTTACTAAGTTCAGTTTTTAGGGTAGCGTTTAAAGCTGTCTCAGTGAGAAGCTGAAAAAGTCAAATAATGTACATAAGAATAAAGCACTATCTCATAAAATCGATTGAAATGAAAATTTTTTAATACAGCCAGTAATAACCAGAAATCTTACCTCCTGTGATATACTTTCCAATCTTTTTTGGGTTTTCTCTAGCTGCTCTATACATTCTGCGGCATGAAGCGCTTCCGACTGCAGATCTTTGACAAATCTTTCTTGAGCTAACAACTAAAAGAAAACAAGGAATAAGCAACAACCTGTATTGGATGGTACAGAAAATCTTAGAGTAAATCTCACGGTTACTTCAATTAGAATTACTCACATCTGCCACTGACTTTTCATATTTTTCTCTTAAGTCTTTCAAATCCTTGGTCGACTGATCAGAACTGTATTCCATGCTACTTAATTTATCTTGAAGTTCCTTCCTCTCCTTTTCGGTTTCAGCAATTTTTAAACTGAGACTATCATTCTAGAACAACAAAAATAACAGATTCATTAAAATGTCAAATGCATACAAAGAACATAAGGTTCAAAAAAGAATGTCTACCTCTGTCTTGAATTGCTGGACAGTTGTGTTAAGCTCAGCTAACTCATCAGCTTTTATAGACAACTCAATTAATTTTGACTGAACAACTGATAACAGCTCATCCTGTGATAGATCTTGGGTACAGTTAAGTAAACTTCTGAGTTTCTTAAAACTGTTTTCAAAGCTCTCTTGAACAATCAACAAACTTTCTTCCTTCTGCTTGATTCCACCCAATTGTGATGTTAGACTTTCATTCATTTCAGTAAGCTGAGCAACATTACTTTTCATTTCTTTCATTGTTTCTTGCCATTCTGCTTCTTGCTGGACATATGCCTGTAAAATAAGCAAGAAATAAAGAAAATTAAATAAGGTATTGTCATATTTTCAAAAACTAATAGGTAGATAAAAAAAATTCTACTCACCTGAAGTTCAGAGGTGCAAGAGTCTAGTTTTGTTTGAAAGACTGAGGCCACATGTTTTTGCACTTTCATGATTGATTCCAAAAATCTTGACAGTAACTCTGATAAAGAAACATTCCCCAGATCATCACTACTGTCTGAAATAGCTTTCACCTCTGACAAAAGAGTTCTATGGGCACACTTAATCTCTAGCTCCAAGTCTTCACAGTGCTTCTGAAGAGTATTAATTTTTTCATCCCTGCTTTCAACTTCAGAAAGCTGGTTTTTAATTGTCTTTTCAAGGTCACAGCACTTTTGACAAAATTCATCTTTTCCTAAATTGTTGGCAAGCTCGTGCAGTTTTGCTTTAAGTTGCCTTACTTCATCTTCCACATCTAAGTTAAGTGAATTCTTAAACTTTATTTCATCCTCCAACACAGAATTCTTTCTCCGCAATTCTTCGAGTTCATTTTTATGTAGCACAATTTCCTTGGAGACGCTTTCAAGTTTCTGTAAATCAGAGCTGTTAGACTTTAAGGACTCAACCTTTTCACGTAACTGTCTTAATTCTGATTCAGAATCCTCAAGGACAGAATTTTTGGAGTCCAGTTCTAAACGAAGAGAATTATTGTCATTTTTCATGGCTAGTAATTCATTTCTACATTGAATTAGTTCTTCAGATAGTTTATCCTGAAGTTGCAATTGTTGCCCCTGGCTGCGTAATTCAAGATCAGTGCATTTCTTCTTAGTTTCAGTCAAACAGGAAAGACACTGCAGCACTAAAGAATGAAGTGGGGCACTTTCATCAATTTCCACTTCTTCAAGGTTACTCCAAAGCAAACTGCGTGATTCATGCAAATCATTCTCTAAGAGAGATAGTTTTGCGGAAAGTTTCTCAATGTCTAAAGACAGCAAATCAGTTTTCACAACAGATGACATCACAATTTCGTGATCAACTGTAGAATTGACAGCATTTGGCACCAGAATAGGAGAATGAGCGTTTTGTTCGCACTGGCATGGTGCGTCCCTCAGTTTCTCCACTTCAATAGCATACTCTTTGAGTTTGTCGTCTCTTTCATGTATTTGATGAACCAATGAATCTTCACTTATTTTCAGGGCCTTCACTTGGTTTTTAACATTGTTTAATTCTTCCAGAAGAGTGTCAGAGTCCACTGAAGAAGAATGCATCTGCTGCTCCAAAGCACATATTTTCTCATTTTTACACAAGGTCATATCTGTTACCATGACATTTTTCTCGTCTTCAACTAGCGAGAGCATACTGTCTGAAGGTGAGTTTACATCAGGCAACATGGATCTTTCAGAGTCACAAGAATTTTGTTGAAGATGTAGAATTCGATCCTGTAACTGCTCCATTGCTAGGTTCCTCTCAGCCAGATCCTTGGTTAATGTGTCATTTAAAGAATTGACAGCAGCAATTTTCAATTTCATATCTTCAAGCTCGTGAATTAGAGACTGAACATACGGGTCACATTTGTTAATTTGTTCCATTGGGGTTACGTGAGACTTGTCAGCAACGCCTTCAGACTGACAGAGTTGCTTCCTTAATTTCTCTGTCTCAGCAACATACTCATTCAGTTTGCAATCTCTTTCATGCATTTGCTGGACCAAGGAATCTTCATTTATTTTGAGGGTCTTGACTTGATTTTTAACGTCATTTAACTCTTCCAGAAGAGCTTCAGAGTGCACTGACGAAGACTGCATACTACTTATCTGCTGCTCCAATGCAGAAATTTTTTGCTCTTGCATGGCCATTTCACTTTTACAAACAGACACTTCATTGATGAGAGCTTCCTGTTCTTCAATGTTTAAAAGAGTAGTATCGATTGCAGCATTTTGGGAACTGTTAAGATCAGTTTTATTCTTAACATCCTTAGCATCCTGCTGAAATTGTACAATTTGTTCCCGTAACTGCTCCATTTCTACTGCTGCATTTACAATCTCTTGGTTCCTGTCATCAAGGTCCTTAGTTAATGTTGCATTTAGAGACTTGAGAGCAATTATTTCTGATTTCACAGCTTCTAGCTCCTGCATTAAAGACAGAGCACTTGGCTCACAGTCATCTATTTGATCTCCAGATGTTACAGAAGACATGTGAGTAACACTTTCACAATGACTTGGTAAGTCTCTTAATTTTTCCATTTCAATAACATTCTCATGGAGTTTGCGGTCTTTTTCATGTATTTGCTGGACCAAAGAGTCTTCACTTGCTTTGAGGGTCATCACTTGGTTTTTAACAAGATTTAACTCTTCCACTGAAGAAGAACGCAAACTACTGATCTGCTCCTCCAATGCAGAAATTTTTTGCTCTTGCATGGACATTTCCCTTTTACAAACAGACACTTCATTGATGAGAGCTTCCTGATCTTCCACGTTTAAAAGAGTAGAGTCTGTTGTAGCATTTAGGGAAGCGTCAAGATCGGTATTATTCTTAACGTCCTTAGCATCCTGCTGAAGTTGTACAATTTGTTCCCGTAACCGCTCCATTTCTACTGCTGCATTTACAATGTCTTGATTCCTCTGATTAAGGTCCTGAGTTAGTGTGGCATTTGAAGACTTCAGAGCAATTATTTCTAATTTCACAGCTTCTAGCTCCTGCACTAAGTTTTCCATTTTGCAGTCTTTTTCATGTATTTGCTGGACTAAAGAGTCTTCACTTATTTTGAGGGTCTTCACTTGGTTTTTGACATGATTTAACTCTTCCAAAAGAGCTTCAGAGTCCACTGAAGAAGAATGCAAACTACTTATCTGCTGCTCTAATGAAGAAATTTTTTGCTCCTGCATGGTCATTTCATTTCTACAAACAGACACTTCATTGATGAG
>NW_026267279.1:566317-571583 GCF_000697945.3 Frankliniella occidentalis | reverse complement strand
GAAGACTGCATACTACTTATCTGCTGCTCCAATGAAGAAATTTTTTGCTCTTGCATGGCCATTTCACTTTTACAAACAGACACTTCATTGATGAGAGCTTCCTGTTCTTCCACGTTTAAAAGAGTAGAGTCTGCTGTAGCATTTAGGGAACCGCTAAGATCAGTATTATTCTTAACATCCCTAGCATCCTTAACATCCTGCTGTAGTTGTAGAATTTGTTCCCTTAACTGCTCCATTTCTATGGCTGCATTCATAATTTCTTGGTTCCTGGCATCAAGGTCCTTGGTTAACTGGTTATTTGAAGTCTGAAGAGCAGTTATTTCAGCCTTTGAAGAGTCTTTCTCAGCTGCTTCTAATGCAGCAACGGCTTCAGACCTACTGAGTTGTTCTTTAATTTTTTTCATTTCAGAAGTTGTTTGGACAAGTTCTTTGTCCTTTTCATCCAGTTTCTTGGTCAAAGCCTCATAATGATGCCTCAGGGTTTCTAATTCGCTTTTGACTGCACTTAAATCTTCATTTAATTTTGTAGAGTCTGTATGTGCGTTTCTTAAACTTGCAACCTGATGTTCTAGCTTGCAAAGGTTTTCTTGTTTAAGGGCTAGTTCTTTTACAAGCAAATTCTTACTAGATTGTAAATCTTTACATTGTTCTTCTAAAACCTGAACTTGGTTAGTTAATTCCTTTTCTTTGATGGATAGTTCATTCACAAGCAAATTCTTGCTAGATTGTAGTTCTTTACACTGTTCTTCTAAATACTGGACTTGTTGTGTTAATTCCTCCATAGAAGGCTCTTCTTGCAAGGAGTAGAGATTACCATTGTAGTTTTTACGGAATGTTGGCTGATGCAGGGTGCTGGATTCAAGGCGGGCATCCTGTTGGGATTTAAGAAGAATTAATTTGGGAATGCCTAGCCACATAAAAACTTCTAGGTACCATCTGAAGGGGACCCAGGTCTCCTCTTTCAGGGATAATATCAATTAGCCTTATGACATTCAATGTTTTAGACAATGTTTGAGTCCTAGAATGAAGGGGCAGACAAAAACTACTGTAGATCACAAACATACCTCCAGGGCTTGAGCCATTTCTTTTATCTTGCTTTCATACTTTGAAATTCGCATCTGAAGTTGAATATCAAAATCTTCTTTTTCATTATTAAGGTGAAAAATACGTTCTTCATGCTTTTTCTAATCAAAAATGAGAGAGAAAGAGGGAGATTAGCACTAACAATATGATAACATTTCAACTACAATATTTTTTTTTTTTAAATGTATGATTACCAGTTTTGATGTTAACTCAGAATTCTCTTTTCTTGCTTTTATTAGGTGTTTTTCAGCTTCAGAAAGTTGTGCTTTCACCTTTTCTATATCCTGACACTGAAGTGTAAGATCTCCAAGCTGCTGTCTCATAGATGAATTCTCGTCTCTTAATGTTGACATAGCCCTAGAACAAAGACAAAAAACATGTAACATTTTCACACAGCAAATGGTGTTTCAGAAATAGACAAAGAGAGTTACTTCGATGAGTCCATCAGCATCATTTGGTAATCATGAGCTGTGCGATCAGTTTGCTTCATGCATTCTAATTGCTTCTTCACTTCCTTCAGTGATTCACATTCAGAAAGTGCTTCTTTCAGCTGAAGTTTAACTTTTTCAAGCTCAGTACTAAGTTCTTCATTCTAGAGAAAAGACTTGAAAATTGGTATAAGGAAATACGTAAAGTACAAAAATGCAGTAATATAACAATTGAACTTACATACACCTGCTTCTCTAACCGAGTAAACTCATCCATTTCCCGCAATTCTTGTTCCACAAGAGCTATCTTTGATCGCAACTTTGAAGGTGGTGTCTCAGGAACTTCAGCTTCTTGAAATCTACTGTTATTCAAACAAGGTGACATAAGATCTGGAGACACCTGAACTAAAATGAAACAACACAAAAGCTTGCAGGTATACTTACTTCAGATGTCCTTTATTTCTCCTAGTCTGAACATAATTCAGGCAAGGCTGATCATCTCTTTCTGGTGACTTTGAGAATCTATCCTCATCAATGTCTTCAATGGGAGGTAGCCACTCTCCCACATCCATTGACTTGGCTCTTTCGGCTTTAATTAAGGCTTTCTCAAACTCTTCAAGAGGTGTTGAAAAAACATCTATCGGGAAATAAGTAAGATAGAAAACCTAATACACTTAAAAAGTGCAGCTTATACTACAACAGCATTAACGTACCTTCTCCAATATCAGTATCATCATTATTAGATGCTGAGCTGACAGAGAAGTCCATTTGAATGTCATTAGGAAGCTCTGCCAAGGAGCCTGCTTTATGAAATGCTGGAAATGCTAAAGACAGCCTAGCCTTGTTACGATTGGGGGCAGACCAAGTTCTGCGACGAAGCTTTCTTATCTTCTACCAAATTAGTGAGGATGAAATAAGATGAGAATATTGAAAATGTAGTCAAGCATAATAATGTAAATCAATGATTATAACTTTACCTCTTGAGCTTTGTCGGCATTAGAAAATTCAGAATTGGATCCAAGGATTCCGTCTTTGAGTCTGTTTAATCTTTCATTCAACAGAGAATTTTCTTTTTGAAGATGCTGGTTTTCAGCATTTTTCTGCTGCTCCAAAGTCTGTTGATCAAAACAAAAATTCAATTTGAACTAAGAACTGCAAGACAATATTAGGTAGAAAAGAATTGCTTACACAAATTAAAAAATGCATCTTACACTCAGTGCAGAATTAAGTCTGTCTATTTGTTTCATGTAACGTTTCAGCATAGCTCTGTCTGAAACAACTTCATTAACTTGAGCTTTGTTTTTAATATTTCGTGCTCTAGAGGCAAAACTACAGGCAGAGGAAAAAAAGTTTTACAAAAAAGCAAAATATAAAGCTGAACACATAGCACATACACCAGAAACCGTATTAGAATAACATCTTTACTCACCCAAGTGTGCTGCTAGTTTCATCAATTGCAGCTGGAGTAATGGCACATATTATTGACGTTAGAGCATTACCCCCCAAGGAGCTCTGTAATATTCTAGTGAGCTTGCTGTCCCTAAAGTTGACGAAGGACACACTGAAACACATAATACACGCAAATGAGAATTATTGAAGTGGAAGCCAAGTTTTTAAGGTGTGTTTTACTTACTCTCCATCGCTAAGCTGAGAGATGACTTTTCCCAGGGTGAAAAGGGATTTATTAATCGCACAACCCTCTTTAAATTGATCACCCACAGATCCAGTGGCTCCAGCTCGCTCAGAACCAGCAAGGTCTACTAGATTTAAATGTGATACCTGGATGGCCTCTTCAGCATCGTTACCACCTACTTGTCTGCTTTCAATAATCTAAGAACAGAAGTTTTAAATTACTTTGCATCATCTATTAAAGAAAATAACAAAACAAATCCAACTTACAATTCTAAATATGGAATGTGAACGAGAGCTTCTCTCATTCATATTAGTCACACCGATTTTTCTAATGTTTTCTCCCTTCCTCATTAAGTCCATGACCTGAAAAGCAGATTGTGACATCATAATCTCTATTGACAGTAAATATGCCAACATCAGTACATGATTTGACCAACCATCTGTGAGCTATTAGTGATAGCTTCTTCCAACTCTTTGACAATAACATTGCCTTGAGCATCTTCTGAAACTTTTAAGTTATTCGACTTTGCCAAGAGATCATTTACTTTTTCATTGTAAATTTCCATGTAACAGACCCTGAGGAAGATACGACAATCATTAAAACATATTGTTTAAGTATCCATCAAAGGGCAAATCATGGCTTGCAGCGTACCGTAACAGAAATTCCCGCCCATGAGTATTTTCAATAGTTTGAAATACCAAGTCCACAGCTTGGGGGATGATTCCTGGCTCATATTGATCTCCCATCATGGTATATGTCTTCCCTGAAGAAGAGCATGTTATAAAGTATCTGAACCCAAAGGGTACAAAAAGTGAAAGAAGCACTAAACATAATACAAATTACCGGACGCGGTCTGCCCGTACGCAAAAATGGTGCCATTAAAACCACGAACTGCAGACTCCACAATTGGCTTGACCAGAATCTCGAACACCTCACGGTTTGAAGAGTCAGGGCCGAAGACATTATCTTTGAATGAGATAAAGATGTAAAGAACAGTGCGAACCTCAAAAAAAAAAAAACTCGCCCGAGAGATTTATACTCAAACAAGTTGAAAACATAAAGCAACGTTACCAAAGACATAAGGGTCCCCTTTCTGTCGCTGGCTGCCAGGTTCAACCTGGCAAACTGAAGTATCTGACGCTGCTAGCCAGTGAATATCACAATTTGCAGCTTTCTCTCTTGGAATCAAGGGTCGGATTTTAACACCGACCTTAATTCGGTCCATGGTTTCACACTACACTATGGCCCGGCAGCTGACATTTGGCGCGAACTAGAATAGAGTCATTATTCACGATACGGAATAAAAACACACAACACACAGAATCATCCTTATCCCATCACATGCAACAAGATTCCACCAACGGCTACTGTACAAATTCAAAGTTTTCAACAAAACCGGCGTTGCGTCTCGATTGTTGGTGTAAATTCTTCGTGATTGGTGCTCCACAGGTTGGTTTCTTGCAATGTCAGAGGGCTTAGGCTGAGAGGGCTGGGCTCGATGCTCAGATGTTGGATTTCAGTTGTAGTTTTGTTTTTGTATTTTTGTTTGCAATGCAGACGACGGACTGAGACGAGGAAGGGGCAGGCTGAGGCTGAGAGGCTAAAGACCAAAAAGAACAGAATTTTTCACATTTAATCCGTGTTGTCACCTTAAAAACGATCAAAATGTTGTTTCCCGGTGCTCTGATGTTTATTTCGTATGCTGCAAGTCTCCTGACAATCGGACTCTGTCTCGTCTTAAAAGTTCCGCAGATTATTAACCTGTACCAAGTGAAGAACGCAAATGCTATGAGCATTAAGAGCCTAGTTTTGGAGCTGACTAGGTGACACTTGCCCTTCAATTTTTACTCACCAACTAAATGATTGAATGTACATTCAGGGGGTCGCAACGCAGTGCAGAGAGCGCGGCCTATGCGCGAGCCCCGGAAGTCGCCGCCCGGACGGCGCGAACCGGCCGTTCAAACCACGGCTCAGTGCTCCTCACTGCAGATTAGCTATGTTTAAAATACTTTGCCATACAAGAATCGTTAAGGAAAGTTTTCAACACGTTGCCGCAGGTCACAAGGAGCTGGAATATAACAAGACCTCACCTATTTCGCGTCTTTTATCTTGTTAATGAACA
>NW_026267279.1:551446-560682 GCF_000697945.3 Frankliniella occidentalis | reverse complement strand
CCCCCCCCCGGCCCCTCCTTTAGAACAGGGAGGCAAGGGAGCAGGGGCTCGTTTTATCCAACTTACATTAATGTATAACAAAAATGATTGATCATACATAGATGTCTCTGTCAATCGTGATGATAGAGATAGAGTCACTTTTCAAAACCATTTTCACCTATCTGCTAGAGACTTCTGCGCCTGATCGCGCTACAAATACAACTCGACTTCCTTTCGGTGCTCATGCGATGTGTATTGGTCTGCTCTGTGCTCTGCCGCCCACGATTGCCACCGGGGCTGAGCTATTAGACACCTACCCTGCCAGTGACTGGAGGGGGTGGCGGGTGAAAAGGGTAAGGGGTCATGCAACGCCGCCGATCAATGTGACAGCAAAGGGCGAGATTGAGCGCAGTATTTATTGTGTCCAACTGTCCAGCTGTGAGGATAAATGACTAATCGCCCGGGCCATGCAGACAGACCGCAATCTGTTTTACCCCTGACAGATAGCGTTATTCGTTTAACCCCGGCAATGGAAAAACAGGGGTAAAAATGGGAAGAGGGTGGTGGCTTTCGCTAGTTGTACAGTACATTCCTAGGAACGTGACACCACCTAAAAGCTACACACTTGCTTGTGCGTGGTGGGGGAGTGGTGCGGGAGCTGCCACTCCCCGCTTGCGCTCCTCGCCTTCAGCCCCTGCAGCCAGTGCATAGGCAACCCGACGTACTATCATTTCTTAGCCTGGACCCCTGTAACATGGTCGACAGTTGGTTTACAGTGCAATTACACGTACGGCTGTTCTTTAGGTTACAACGGCGGCGGTGCTGAACAAGGCCGCCAAGAAGCAGCGCCTCCTGCTGTCGTCCGGGAAGCTGGGGGGCGCCATCGCCTGGTCCGAGACGCCCTCCACGCCCGACGACAGCCCGCCCAAGGCGGCCGGCGACACGTTCCTGCAGGGCTTCAGGCTCGCTGCCACCCTGGCGCAGGTGACCAACGAATCACTCAAAGTTTTCATTGACAACTCTTAAACTGTACAAAAGTAAATTTCCTTGTAAAATTTTCGAAAATTCAGCAAGAATGTTAACTTTTTAATCAAACAGAGCGATATCCACAACTACACCATGCTCTCTGCTCTCATGACAACTACGGTTGAATGCGAGGTTGACCGGTTCAAGCTCAGTACAGGCTGTCCGTGTCAACAGGTGTTCGGCTTGCTCCCGGTCAAGAAGCCCTCGGACGGCGAGAACGCGAGCTTCCGCTGGCTCTCGCTCCGTGTCGTGTACGCGCTCGTCATCATCACCGGCTCCGCCGTGCAGTCCGTCTTCTCGCTCATGAGGATGATCGAGCAGGGCATCAACTTCTACACGTCCGGTAAGGCAATAAGATGCGATTTCGTCTCGTTGTTTCAATACCAATATGGGAGTATGTTCATCACTCCCCCCTCCCCTTTCTTTTGCTTTTGCAATAGTTAACGTGGTCTTCTTCGTGACGGCGGCCATCACCTCGGTGCTGTTCCTCAAGCTCTCCACCTCCTGGGGCGACACGTTCTCGCTCTGGCTCACTCTGGAGCGCTTCGTCACGGCCGTCAACGGCCACCCCGCGCGCCTCGTGTCCAGGATGAAGGTCATGACGGTGGTCGTCCTCCTGCTGGCGGCATGTAATCATTCTTTATCACACTCTTTCATGATAATACCAATATCATTTACATAATCATTAATATTGTTGTTATTAATTTACTGTTTATGTTCCGTTGTCGTGTCTGTCAATGCAGTAGAGCACACGCTCTCCATCGCCACATCGCTCTCTTCCGTGAGCGTCTGCTACGACCGCGGGGGTCTCCCCCTCCTCGTCGAGGGATACTTCATGGCCAAGTACAGAAAGGTATGCGTCGTGGTCATCACTGTGAGCCGCCTGAAAGGTGGGTAGTTTGTGCAACCAATCCCCTGTATAGCAGGCAACCCACGGTGCATCGCCCATCGCCTCCCTATGTCAGCCAGACCTTTGCACCGCGCATGTCTTCTGTTGAAATGATTTGGAGATGCTGCTCATGCAACTATCTATTTCAGACGTTCACGATTATCAGTTATTCGCTTTGGAGAGGCATCCTCCTGTTCGCCCTCCAGGTCATCACGACCTTCATCTGGAACTTCGCGGACCTCTTTGTCATTCTCGTCTCGATGGGTCTGGCCGCGCATTTCCGACAGTTGAACGCGGCTCTCAGTCAGGCCAGAGGGAAAGTAAGAAGGCTTTCATGATAGTGTCGCAATAGTCACGGCAGGAACCGCACCTCATTTTCTTTCTTTATTTTAGATCAGACATGAGGGATTCTGGCGCACGAGGCGCGAGTCCTACAACGCCCTGGCTGTGCTGACGAGGGCCATCAACGACTACGTCGGCCCCGTGGTGCTCATATCCTACGCCTCGAACCTGTACTTCACCTGCCTTCAACTTCTCATAGTCACTAAGAGGTTTGGAAATGGCACATGTTCTAGTGTGACTTTAGGGAATGACGACATATGATCTGCAGCTGATTGTATCTTGCGTTTCTGCTTAGGAAGTCGACCACCAATTCGCTCTACAACTTCTACTTCTTCTTCTCGCTGCTGTATCTCATCGTCAGGACGGTCATCATATCGCTGCAGGCCGCCGACGTGTACCTGGAGAGCCAGAAGCCCCGCCCGGTGCTCTTCAGCGTCCCGTCACCCAGCTTCTGCCGCGAGGTGAGCGAACCGTTATCGGAACGATACCAATACAGGCAAGAAGTTGTGTTCGATCGCTTAAATCTCGTTTAAAGAACGTCTCTTGACATAAACTTGAGGTGCTCAAACGTTCCCCGCCTGGCGTAACGCGAGGTAAAGTTGGGCGACAAACGTCCTCTTGCCCGACGCAGCCGCACTTGGGCGCTCTAGGCGGGCCACCGCCTTCACACAGCTGCTTGGCGGGATGGCCTACCCAGCGTGTGACAGGCGCCTTACATGTTGTCTCGTGAAGCGTTGGTGTGGGGGACACCATGAGTCCTCCGTAGCCACAATGAGCTGCGATTGCACCCCCCCCCCCTACTCAACGTGTTATAAGTTTTAAATTGGCACAAAGCTTGGGGGATAATAGACCATTTCAGGTTAGGTGATCAGAAGAAGAAAAGAATAACAAACCGGAAAAGCATTGGCTTGTAATCGACCCCCACCCTCCACCCTCCGTCCCTCTTCGCCCCTCGCCCAACTGTTTCCTGTTTCAGTTATTCCTTTCTTCTTCTTCTTGTCACCGAAACTGAAATGGTCTATTTAATGATTCCATGACATAAGTGTCATCGATTTGACGAAGTTTGTGTTGAGCACGTCAGTCGCGAATGGGCCCTAATGCTTGAAAACTTGGTGGAATGAGCTCTGGGCCGGGCGGCGATACTCCACGCGTGGTCCTCCGCCGCGGAGTATCTGCGCTTGCGTTTGCGCCCCTGAGCACCTCCTCGGTCTCGGTCCCTCTCATGTGCCCTTGCCTCGCCCAGGTCCAGCGGTTCCTCCTGCAGGTCAACACGGACAACGTTGCGCTCACCGGCTGTGATTTCTTCTCCGTCACTCGTTCGTTCATGCTCACGGTAAGCCAGCTCACAGTCAGACATCAGAAATTTGTCGGTTTTCGTATCAGATTGATAAAAATGTGGTCCTGAAATTGACACGTTTCTGATAACTGATATCGTTCTGACATCAGTCTGACATTTCATTGCTCACTGGGGTTGTTGTATTACTACGACCCCCCTCACGCTCACCACTCACCCGCAGGTGGCCGGCACCATCATCACGTACATCGTGATCCTGGTGCAGTTCGACAGCAACGCCACGGGGGACGACACCCCCCACCCTAACAGGACCGTGTCCTGCACGTGCACCGACCTCAAGATTTACAACTGTTAATTCAAACAAATTTAAAAATGTTATGGCCGTACGACTCGGAGTCAATTTGTTTCGACAGTAATGATATGATGAATTTATTCTGTTTTGTTGTTTTTTTTCAATAAAGATTTTTTTTCATGTGCCTCACTTTCAACCGAACGCTGCAAAAACACTATTTTAGAACTTTTCGTCAAAAGTGATTGAAGTAAGAAACGACACGGATGCAGCAAATTTCTCCTTACTCGTTCCTTCCTTTGCGCTACGTGAATCAGAATAGACCATTCCACCGACTGTGGAAGAAGAAAGAAAAGAATCAATAACCACCGGAAACAGTATTGATAAACAGATCAAATCGTTCACTTTTTCTAGTTATCTTGGCCAAGATAATTATTCTGGACTTGTTGGTGTGCCATAGAGGTGTACACAAATGATCTACATACTGGTTTTCGGTACTGTTTCCGGTACTTTTTGATTCTTTTCTTTCTTCTTCCCCATTCGGTGGAATGGTCTATTTGTGTATTAGAGTTCAATAAGAACGTCAGCGCGTCTACCCTTTCCTCCCCCCTCACCCTACCGTCGAAGTCGAAAAGGTCTTTAAGCCTACTTCCACCAACTTTAGCCTTGTGTAGGCTACCAAAGGGTTAGGTGACCCAGGGGGTTGCCCGGATGTAAAGATCCGTACTCAGTACTATAGTCGAAAACTGTAGTTCAACTGTAGTCAAACTAAAGTTTAATTGCAGGTTCTATAGTTTTACTGCATTCCTGCGGGCAGGGAGCGGGCGAAACCGGGGAATCACGAGCAGCTCAGGCCTACAACTTCGCGCTTTTCCCGGCTTTTCCTGAAACTGCGCTTGTCAACAACAATCACGCCAGTTTTGTCATTCCCTGTCCCTCCCTCCCCCACCTGCCGGGCGGCACGCCGCCGCCTCCCGTCCTGTCCCGCTCCCGCCCCACCGCACCGCGTCCGCTGCCGCCTGCCGCTGCACTCGCCAGTCGCGCGCCGCCGAGCGGAGCGAACGCACGCCGTCCCGTGAGACCCGCGCCTTTCCAGCCGAGCCGAGCCGGTTCACGAGAACACGACGCGAAGCGGACGACTTTGCCTTGCTCTCGCGTTAGCGTCCCGTGCGGAAGGATATTCGACAACAAAAAACAGTAGTGGAGCTCGTGAGTGACAACTAACAGTTGGTTCTCCCAGACGCACGGCCGCCCGGTCGCCAAGTGATTTGTGCCGAACGTCTTCGCTTGTGTTGTGTGACGCTGTGTGTGTGTGGACGGTCTCCTCGGTGCGACTCGGAATAAAAACACGCCTCATCGTCAGTGCTGTATTAGTGTCTCGGATACCAGGATATTACCAACCTCAACCCACACGTGGATTACTCTGACTTTTCTTTGGCGAGGTGAGTTTCTCCAAACGTTAATCAAAGCTCGAACTTCGGATTGAACCGTGGACCGTCCCGTGTCCTCTGTGTCGCCCGCCAAACTGCAATACGCGAACTCTAACCTGACTCACCCACTTGTGGCGGCCACAAGGTGCCGGTTCCGGTGGAGTGGGCGGCGGGCGGGGGGGGCAGGGTGGTTCCGCTTGACACGACCGGACATGAAGGAGCGCCCGGCCCGGCTCATCAGATCTGGGCCGGAATGTCACCTCGATTGATCTGGCCGGGCCGAGCCAGGAGTCACACGCATTCGTCCTGGCGAGCGCTGCGAGCCGTAGGAGATGGTATCTATCGGTCCGCGTGACAACCGCGGTTAACATCGGCGAACACTCGCACCGACATTCCCGCTCTGCAAGTCGCCCGGCTGCAGCCTGGCTGTAGTCTTGTAGTCTGACGACTCAATCGTGGCGATGGATGGAGCTCGTTTCAATGACGAACTAGAAGATTTACCTCGAGTTAAGGTCCTTTGCACCCCCCGTCTCTCCGGCCGGTGAGACCTTGTGGGCGGGTGGATCTGTGCACCATAATACTAAAATTCGTAGTTTAACTTAAAAAGTTTGATTGCAAATGTCTTTCATAGATTACATTAATTGAAAAACACGGGCGCGGGGCTAGCACCTGAGAAAAACTGCCCATTAAACGGCACATTGAGTGACTTAACCGACGAAAAATTTTATACAGTCCCAACTAAGTTTTCAAGCAGATGACCTTACATATACATTTCCGCATGCTCTCTGATCCTGGTTTCTTCTGACAAGAGCCGCAAATGTCATAGAAATCTGAAAATTTTCACCTTTTTAATATACATTAAGACATTTGTAATACCTACCAATTTTGTTTCTCAATCTTCACTGCGGAAAATTTCAGGTATTTTGATCTCTAGCCTCTCGCGTTCGGCTCGATTTCGTGACTCATCCGATGCGCCTGTGAGGCTTCCTAAGTGAAGTGCGGTTTGAGCCCCGAACACACCTTGTGGCCGCGAACAACGGTGTCGCCGCAAATCGACGGAAATTCGGTTTCCGACCCTCCTCTCCCGCTTTATAGACGTTCGGTCGTTTATTTCGTAAATCTGCCACCGAAGTGGGCTGCAATGCGACGGGATTCTGCTATTTTTTATAATCTATTTTTTTGGCGTGTCGTCGGGCTTGTCAAGTCTCTCCCCCCGCCCCCTTTTCCAAATGAACTACAGTGAGCAAACAGCAAGCCGGAAAGCTAAATTATAAAGCTTGCATTCATCTTAATTAAGTGTCCTTATTTTTCCCTCTTGGAAAGCGGCTTTCTGTTTACTGCGTTCTTTGTGCAGTCTCTCGGCCGCCGTGCCTCGCGAGTCGCCTAAACAGATGAGCATCTCCAAAATCGCGCTCTATTTCTTACGCCCTGTGTGTGGTGTGTGTATGTATGTGTGTGGTGCGTGTGTGTGTGTGTGTGTGCGCGCCGCCGGCGAGACGTGGCGTTATGGCGTGTGCCTTGAGCGTGAATCCGGCCTGCCCGAAGCAACTCCTCTTCCCCCTCCCTCCTGTCCCCTCTCTCCCCCCCCTCTCTCTCTCTCTCTCCTCTCGCCCCCACCCCTCCCCTTCTCCAACTGCCCTCTCGCTTCGCCGATTCCTTTGACTAGGAGAGGAGAGCCTTCCTCTCCACCTACGCGTCGACCAGCGGAGAGGGAAAGAAAAGGAAGGGGGGGGGGCAGAGAAACTGAAAAAACAAAGGTAGATCTCTGTGAATTTTAAAGGTTCTCAAAAGTCGTCATAGTCACTTTGCACCTTGGGTATTTCGGAGGGCCTCGTTCCTGAATACTAATTGCCTCTGCAAGGGCTAAAAATCATTATCACCTCTCCCAGAAGGGTGCACGGTAAAAACAGTTTCTTGTTTTTCAAGATACGGTTTGGATACCATTGGCGTTCTCCGCGCTTAAGATCCAAGACTGGCTCTTGAAATACAAGAAACTTATTTTAACGTGTGCTGATTGTCTGTACCTTTGGTTTTTGCAGTGGAGAGAGTGATACACAGACACAGAGAGAGAGACAGTCTGCCTGGAGCGCCCTGCAGGTAGCTGTATAGCGTGGCCGTGTCGCGGAGTGATTGCCGCTAGTTTATAACGCCGGGGCCGTATGGACCGCGACTGTGGGATCGGTCCCGCCATCACTTTCTTCCCATGATTCACCCATACTGCCGGACGACCGGGGCAACGAGTCTTCCCGCCTCATACGCCTCATGTCAGCAGCTTCACGGGATTCCGTCACTTTGGACGGCGATAACTATACAGTATACACCGTCGGTGCTGCGGTGAAGGACCTACCCCGCGGCGTCGTCGCGGAAGTTGACGTAAACCACTGCACTGTTGTAGGTGTGGCCTTGTGCACATCTGATTAAAACAGAACTTACTCCAGGTTCCAAAAAAATGTATGGCATTTTTACCTAGTCTCGGAAAACTTGTACCTCCTTCAAGACAAATCTGAAATCTGCATCTAATGAAGATGAAATCAAGGGAAGGACAATCTCTAACCTATGTACAAAGATCCCCCCCCCCCCCAAATTTAGTGTGTGGTGACTAGGGACTTTTTTAAGGACGAATATTTACATTCCTATAATTGTCCCTTGCCATCTAGAGTGTATCGTGATTCCTCCAGCACATTCGTGGCTGGCTGCGCCGCCGCCGCGGCGCTGCGCTGGGTGGGACCTGGGACCTGCCGCCGTTGCCGACGCCAACTCCCGTCCGGACCCCACCCAGGAGTCTACCGGAGCCGCGCAGAGCCCGACTTCCGGCGGACGTCAACCGGAGCAGCAGCGGCTGGGGCGGGGTGCGGTGGGCGGTGGGGTGCGGAGAGCGCCGGGGAGTGCCGGGCAGGGGACGGGCGGCGCGTCGCGTCGGGGCGAGCAAGGTGTACGCGACTCATGCGTAGCGGGAGAGGGGAAGTAAAGGCGGAAAAGAATGGGGGGGGGGGTCGGGTAGGATGGGGCGAACAGCTGTTGTTTGGACGCGTCAAGTGAAGTGAGTTTTTGTCGAGAGGCATGCATCTGCTGTGCTTTTCGAGGGAAAATTATCTGGAGACATTTGCGGCTGTTTTGCGATGTCCAACAAGGCTTCTGCCCTGCTAGCTGAGTGTGTTTAAGCTCAGCTCCATTCAAAAACATCGGCCCACACTGGAGAAGACTGGGACTGGACGTCATATTTTAGTTACAAACTATCTAAGTAATTTAGCCGTGGTTGCCGAATGTTTTACTCGATGCGTGCCTAAAAATAACCCGTCTTAAAATACGATGGCGTAGCTACGAATTGCACTGTTTTTCCGCACTGCTTGGGACTGGGACGCCAGCCTATGGCAGCTAAACCAATGAGCGGTCCCGTGTCCCGTCCAAGAGTGGCTCCAAACCTCAAAGGTTGGAGTCCACCCCCCCCCCCTCCCCACCTCTCTTTTCGCGCCGCAGCGCTGCGACACAGTCTCTCTGTCTGTGTTAGTCGATCACTAATTGCAACTGATTGTCAGCTGCACCGTTGTCTCCGGCCGAACTGTTCTGGAAGTCGCTCCAGTTCTCCTTCCAGCTCAACACCGCTGCTGGAGGTGCTGGAGAGAGCAAAGCGATCAGAGCCATGAGGCGTATTGTTCTGCACAGTGCACTTTTGTCGTTTTTAAAGTTATTCGATTCCAGTTTTTCGATCGATCGATAACAATTATTGCAATATTCATGTACGTACCTCCAAAAGTAATTTGGAATTTGGAAGTAATTTTCGAACTTCCCTTTTCCGTGCCGTGTTCGTTTTATTATTAACAATAAGAAGATGTGTTTCAGTGAATGGGGGAGTAGGCCGCGTGCGGAGCGGAGCGGTACGGCCCTAATGACCATCGATCCACTTACCCGCCGTCTTTTTAATTTTGGGAACCGCCATGACTCTGCATAGAGTCCCTCTTGATGTCCGATTTTGTGATTACCCCCCCC
>NW_026267279.1:546877-551001 GCF_000697945.3 Frankliniella occidentalis | reverse complement strand
TGAGCCGTGGTTTGAACGGCCGGTTCGCGCCGTCCGGGCGGCGACTTCCGGGGCTCGCGCATAGGCCGCGCTCTCTGCACTGCGTTGCGACCCCCTGGTACATTCCATTACTAATTTCTCCTGGTTTGCTCTCCTAGTTATACTACCATGACATGCTACAACTATGTGAATGGATATTCCTTGCTTACTTACCTCGAGTACCCCATAATACTTGTGCAAGAACTGGTCCTCATCTATTTAGTTCTCCTGTATCGTCGTCTCATCAACCAACGTACCTTTATGTGGACCATGTTGTACTTTTTTGTGGCATTTCTGTTCATGTCTAAAATTGTTCCTGCATTTCTTCTCAACATATTAGCAGTAAGTTTTTCTTTGTTGCTATCTTGATGTAAAACTTTACAAGTGATAAACAAATGATTATTTTGTTGCAATAGCCGCTCTGCACCCCCATATCTGCATCAAGTAAAGTAATTCAGTTAATGGCTATAGTCCGCTCTGGTACATCAAGAGGAATAAGTGCTACCACATGGTTCATTTCCGCATTCACAAATTTATGTTAGTGCATTGTATTCAGTTAGATAAGAGTACTTAGAAGTTCTTCTAACATAATTTATCAGATTCCTCTCCATCTGTTTCAGCCCGAGCATTCACCATTTACTTGGATTCTGCTGATGCCATACTGCTGTGTAACTTTGGAGTGTCAACCCTGCTCAGTGCAGCTGTTATGTCTGCAACAATTACATTTTCCCCTGGGAGTCCAGCTTTGAAAAAATTCCCACCACCTGGTTATGGACCTACTTATGTAGCATATACTAGTCAACTGACATCAAAAAACATTGATGAAGATGAAAAGAAAGATTAAGCTAATTTACTTTCAGTGTGCACCACACCACACTAAAGTTGAGGAAAGTTCAGGTATTGGACAAATTTTCCATTTCTGTTAGATAACATGTACAAATGTATTGCGGAGTAATTTTTGAAGAACAAATATTAGGTCTTACCTGCTTGCTAACAAAGCATACTTGATCGTGGTAAAGAAGGTCTTCTTTACTTCTTACTAGTCAAATGGAGGTAGTCACTATTTTCCTTTACTATAGACACTTACTGAAATGCATTCCCTTTAATTGATTGCATTGCAGACTTAAATAGTGCTGTTGTTATTAGCAGGTGCCTCTTTTAGTGTTTTTAATGACAGGAACGCAATGATTTCACTAACGAATGATAAAAACTATTCAGTGTATGTGCCAAAGTTGCATGGAAGGAGGCCTCTTTTTGTATTACAAGCAAGTCAAGGGTACTTAAGGAAGAAAGTAGTAGTAGAACTACTGTGTTCAGTGCCTTTTTACTAGTTCTTTACCATTATCTTGTTCCCTTCACACGTCAGACGTCGGTAGAAAAAACGAGTAGTGGTCCCAGTGAGGTAAAATTTAGTTACCGTCTGAAATCTCAATTATCTGCAAAAGCAACTTGGATGGTTGGTTATTGGTTTATTAGAAAGCCCATACCAGTAAACACTTTCCATTATTGCAATTTCTTTTTGTGTCTGAAAATGAGTTTTTGAGGTAAAGCTTGACTAGCGAGTGTTGTTAGTCGGCTCACACTGTCATCTTCTTGAAGTGCAGCATGGTCTTTTCTTTCAAGGTTACATTTTAGGTAGATATTATATCATCCAGAAAGCACGTCTGCCATTTGTCGTTACGAACCTGCCATGTTCAGCCTATGCGCACTCTGAAAGCGCATGATAGGCAGGCAGCCTCATGCCTACAGTGCATGCGTGTACTTCGGGGTGGCCTACCCTGAGTCTCGCAGGCGACGAGCTCTATTATTTGCCGAATGAATCTGAGAAAAAAACGGACGTAGTTTCCGGACGATCCCTGTTTCATGAAAAGATGACTTTATGTTCCTGGGGTGCCTGGAGGAATGACAACAGTTCAGGCGGAAAACTTGCTTATTTTCGAGTTAGAACTAGTTGTTTCTATGATATGAAGGTTTTCAAAAGCAACATTCATGGTTAAAATATGAAGGAGTTATTGGAGGGATTAATTATTGTTTGGAAACCTTATATCGTAATGAACATATCAGAAGAACTGTTGTGAGCAGAGTGAGATGAAAGTAACTAACTTACCATACCAAACAAATTGACCTAATGATAACACAAAGATGATTGTAAAGAACAAGTTTATGTTTCACACCAAGTAAATTTGGTGTCTTTGCTACTTGTTTATCTTGTACAATACATATTGTAAAATAAGAACAAAGATTGTAGGCATTTTACTTTTACAAACAAAAAAAGATTTTGTGTAATTTTTGTTTCTTTCTTATTCTAGACATTCTTTGGAGATATTTATAATTTATGTTACTGGTACCTGTTGTATTATCCCGTGAGTGTCATCTAGTCAGCTTCTTCCATATCCTGACTGGCCTTTGCATTTCTTCTTCTTTCTGTTATTTTGGTATTAGTAGAAAAATAGAGTGAGGAGGGTGAGGGAACTTTTGCCCTCTGGTAGGGACAGTCTTTAGGGGACTGTCTAAAAAGACTCTAAATAATACCTTGAGAAGTTAATCACAATTTTTAATTTTTCTCCCTCGTTGTGATGTAATGAACTCATTTGTAAATTATAATTAACCTGCAAATACGGTATTTATCATTGACCTTCGTGCATGATCGACGCAGAAAAACATGCAATAGCTTGCACAATATACTTCAAATATATTGCCGGCGGGGGGGGGGGGGCCTTGTCGGTCGTATGGAACTCGGAGTCACGTATAAGAGACTCAGACTTGGCCGCCTGGGTACAGACCAGAGCTCCCTGCGAGGTAGGCCGACCCGTTGCGTCGCGTCGCCACAGGGTGTTGCCTACCCCACGGCCGTCAGGCGCCCCGCACGCATGGCGCCCTGGACTGTAGCGCAACTAGCTCAATTAGTTTGGCGCCTTACGGCCGCGGCCGGTAGGCAACACCCAACGGCTGTAAACGAGGAAATTGTAAATAGGGCAATAACAAACCAGTTCAAATTACAGGCTTCGTGCGCTGCGCCTGGAGTGTAGAGGACATGTCTGTTAGTCGTGCCAGCCAGTCCATCGCCAGATTGGCGTATCCTCGCACGCAGTCAGAAATTCTACATCTAGAAAACGTCTAAAAATTGGTCCGTAAATAGACCCTAGCCCAGCCAAACTAACACGTCTTCTAGATGTAGAATTTCTGACTGGGCGAAAACAAGCAGGCCAATGAATTTTGGGCAAGGGGGCGAGATAGAGTCTAAATTGATGTTTGCAGTTATTTCACTCCAGACAAAATCTGGTCATGCCATCTGCGATACGGTGCCAGACCGATGGGGAAGATACTTCTATGGTTCTGCAATAAGTGACCGGCAGATGTAAGTTACAGTCTGTTCTCCCCGGAAAAGCCAATTCCGATCACGTGCTTCCTCATATACCCGTGACTAGCTCACAAACATGTCGTGCCGACCCCCAATCCAACTGCCATTTAGCTTCCTTTCCGCCCCCCACACTTCTTCTACTTCCGGTCGGCCAGAGCAGAGCGGGGACCAGCCCCCACGACACCCCGGCCTTGCTCCGGCCGGCGACGTGAGCCTTGACAGTGGGGGAGCGACCACCGGGCGGGACACACCTACAATATGGAACATGCTGCCGTCCCACAAAACTGCGGTGAGTGCTTGTTGACGTGACTTCGTTTTATGTGTCATTCATTTTGTTTCACTTTACCGCGTGTGTCAACGCCACGACCACGACACAACAGTATGCTTGGTTGCCTAATGACTACCTGTGATGCGCCATGGCCCCGGCCTCGAGGGTGACGTACAGTAATGTCCCTCTCGAAGCTGGCAAATCGGGACCGAATTTCAGTTTTGAGAGGACGACCCGAAAGTTAGCCACATGTTGCGAACCTATTGTATTGGCGCGGACTCGGGCATCAGGTGGTTGTAAATGTTTTGTCGCCCGAGCTCGCGCGAGCTCGCCAGGTTGTAAACCCCCATCCTTAAGCAGGGTCCGTCTCAAAATTTCAGCTTTCGCAACCCTGTTATGTCGTAGTCCTGACACACGGTACAGATAGTTAATAACGACATAATTTTTAGACAGTCCCCAAGATTTTCTTCTACCATA
>NW_026267279.1:521321-537417 GCF_000697945.3 Frankliniella occidentalis | reverse complement strand
CCCCCCTCGGTTCCTCCGTGCTGTCTAAACTTTTCCCACCCACCTCCCTGATCTATCTTTCATTCTTTTAATGTTTTTTTTTGGCAGGCCGGGAGTGATTTGGGCAAATTTAGCGACAACGTTGCCATGTCAGCGTGATAAAGGAAATGTTAGGGATTGGATATAGAAGGAGAGTAAGGGAAATTTCTTATAGGTGCTTATCATCTATCGTTATTTATTTTCACATTTTCCCCAAAAGACTGTCTAGCAGAAGTCAAAGCCCCCTCCCCTCCCCCTCGCTATTTATTTCTGGAAACGCATTCAAAAAGTTTTTTTTATTTAAAAAGGCCAAAGGTCAAAGAAAACTAGTATTTTAGTTCGCGTCGTATCAAGGGAAAGAATTGGACTTTGCAGCAGCCGTGATCGGTTGTGATCGGCCGTGATCGAGAGTGCTGACCATGTTCGATAAACGAAGTCCGCGCGGGACAACCCTTCCCACTCGCCCGCACTCGCGACTTGGAACATCACCAAGGTCTTTTTAATGAGGAGAAAGGACTGGTGCTGCTGGGGCTCGCTTTCAAAAATGTATCTCGCCTCGGCGTACTCACTCTATTTCGGCACTGCAGCGCGGCTCCCCCACCCCTACCCGGCCGCCCCATATACTCACCGTCTTTGCTTTGATCGACAAGCTGTCTTCGATCGCTCGCTCATCAGAGGCCGAAACGAGAGGCAGCCCCGGCTGGCGGTGGCGGCTGGCGGTGCGCTGCTTCGTTTTGACAAATCATGATCGAGCCGCCGATCTTCGATCTATCGAAGTTCTCTGACGATGACGATTCGCTCCGGAACCTCATCAGAGAGCAAAGCTGCTGCAGCAGCAGCGAGCGAGAGCGGTAGCGCCGCGCCCTCATCTGTCACGTCTGGAGAGAGGGAGGGAGAGAGATAGAGAGAGGTGGCAGAATGATTGCTTTTTCACAGTATCTCTGCTTTTCCTCCTTCATAGACCTTATCCTAGTTAATCGCTTTCGTGAGCATTTTGTCCAGAATCTACTATTAAACATGGGGGTCATGTATTTTTTCTGGGGGCCAATTATTTTTTTTCCTTTTAGCCTTCTTTCGTGCTTTTGATTTTTTGGCGATGAAGTTCAATAGAGGGTCCTTAGCGATATCACTTGAATGAAGGGGCAAGGTGAGGAATCGAAACAAGGAAAGACAAAGAGAGGGAGAGAGAGAGACAATGAGGGAAAGGATGAAAGGAGACGAGAGGGAAAGAAAGAGAGAACAAGTGAATGCAATGTGAGTGGAATAATGTGGTGCGCGGGAAAACTAAACTTGTCGTTCCCTTCATCTCGGATTGCGTCCGAGATGGCCGACTTCCTCACTCTACTCGACATTGCTGCGGGCCGGTGTGAGGGAGAGGGTCTACCTGGTCGCTTCGGACGCACCCGCGATGAAAACAAAAGCGGGACCTGCGACGCTACTTGTCCGTACCCAGGTACTTCTTTTAGGTGTCTCATCTCGTCAACGAAATGAGACAGGCAAAACGCGCAGAGTTTACTTCTGACTTAATTTAATACACATATAAATAAAAACAAAAACTGCTTTATTTTCCTGATGCAAGCTGTTATGTTGTTAAGTAGAGAAGTACTTTTTCTCTAGCTTGAAAGCCATACCGTTTTCCAGATCACCACTATTAATTCGTAGTTTTGCCGTGGGCCGTTTCCGTCTGCTGCACAAAACCAAAAGCGTTAAACTCAGTATTCCTTTTAACGGTTGTATGAATCGTTCACTCAAATGGAAATCATTTCTCATCCCTCTCTGCCTGAAGGCGAGCACTTTCGCTCGTCTCGTCTGCCTCGTGGCGTACGCTCTCGCTGACCGCCGGGTCCAGGCCGTCCAGGCCGGGCCCCACCCGCTGACACCCCCCTGACGACCTGACGCGGCTCCACAGCACGTCCCGTCCGCGGCCCATCGCCTCGATAGAGTCTGGATGAAAAGGCTGCCTTTTGTCGCACTAATCAGCTCCAACGGCGTGACCAAAATGACTCACTTTATTATTGCTGTCTTCATTTTTTAGAAAATTTGCAGTTATATCAGTAACGGAGCGTCGTTGTTGTCACACAACACGAGTCGGTGATATATTTAACAGGAAATATGCTGGTTATTTACAATACTATTCTTTCAGTGCTTCTGGTTTGGTTTGGTGCTGAGGTCGGGCGCTCAAGCTTTGCATCCGTTCGGCGGAAGGTTCGGTGCGACAACGTGTTGCTTGTCGACCGCGACAAGTTTGAAAAGAGAGGGTGAGAGCGAGAGTGTCCTGTCCTGTGGGTACTTCCCTCGTGAGCTCGGCGCGCTGCTGCGGACGCGACGGCCTGGCTTTTGCAGGGCTGTGAGGCCGGCGCGGCACCTTTCAAACTACTATTTACGGCCCTAAAGACTGCCGAGCGTCGGCAACGCTTTTATCAACGGATGGGCGGCTCACGAATCGGGCTCATTTTACCGGCCATCGGTCAGCGTTGGACTCCATCTCACTCACTCCCCCGCTGTGGGAGGGAGAGAGAGAGAGAGAGGGGGGGGGGGGTTCATTGCAGAAGTGAAGATGAAGCGATCGATGAGGCGTTCCGTTTGCGGAGCAGAGAAAACGGAGGAGGGACTTGCCGTGGTCTTCTCAGCCTTTTCCTCATCCAAAGTCCAAAGTGCGGTTTTGTTATTGCGGTGATAATAAAGTAAGGTCGGGTGAGAAATTAATTGCTTTGGCTTTGGTTGGGACGGGGCTCAACGCTGCGTGGCGTTGGTCTAGCGGCACGCCGCCCCCCCGCCTCCCTTGCGTCCAGCAGGTCCTCCCCCCCTCTCTCTCTCTCTCTCTCTCTCTCTCTCTCTCTCTCTCTCTCTCTCTCTCTCCCTCCCTCCCTCCCTCCCTCCCTCCCCCTGTCTCACTCCCGCTCTCTTCGTCTCTCTTCCTCTTTTCCTAACTCCTTTCACCCAGTCAAGCCCGACGACACGGCCCAAAGCTGGGGCTGGCGGTGAGTCAAAAAGGCATCGCTTGGAGAGAGAGGGGCGAGAAAGGGGGTGGAGGGCGAGAGGTAAGAAAACGAATGAAAACGAAGGTAAGTTCCTTTGGCGGGCGGCGGCGGCGCTAGGAGCTCGTGGGTTTACGACTAAAGCGACCTGGGTTAGAGACCTAAGAAGGCCCGCGGGGGCTGTCGCCGAGCCAGTCGCCCGCCTTCAGATCGACGCGACGCGACGTTAAAGGGTAGGTAAGAGCTAATTTACGCTCCAAATGTTGCACGCGCGGGGAGAAACTTCTGCTGCGCGAAAAACGCCTTCCTACCGAACAGACGGTCAGCCTGTTTTAGTCTTAATTTAAAATAATAATGGGACGAACGGCTTTGCTTATTGGACTAATGATCACGATCAGCTGCAATTGTCGTGCGCTTGGCTTTCGGTGAAACTCGGGGACGCATTTATTTTAAATTAGAAATATCATAATCATAATGACGTTGATGACGCAAGGACTACCTCGGTTGATGAATGCGGTGCGATGAAGTTGACGGACGGCGGCGGTTGCAGGTGTGTCGGCGTTGACGGGGGGACTGTTCCGTTTTGACGGCCCGTCGGCGGCAAAGCTACCCAGGATGTCGCCGGACAGTCGTCGTCTCGTCACGACGCTGATATTTGAGGATTCGGTCTCCGCCCGGCTGCGGTCCGCCTGTCCAATAATAATGCGGTGCCATTTAGGGCCGTGTCGTGCGGTCGTGGCGGGGCGTGGCGTGGCGGGGCGAGGCTGGACGCGTATTTACTCATATCGCTGTGAAGCGGCCGGCGTTCTCTTTCCCACCGGGCGTTACTGTCATCGCCATCGCCTCACCGTCGTGGTGGTGAGCGACGCGATGGTCCGGCGGCTCATCCTGCGCGCGGTGATCAGCTGGTGGTGAGTGAGAGTGTTGGGTGAGCGGGCTGCAGCGTGCTGGTCACGCCTCGTTCATTAGGGCCTGCTGACGCTCTACACGGGGCCGCGCCTGTCCTCTACTTTTTCCTCTTTCATTACGACCTTCCCTCTGCTCCCTCACCGCGTCCGTCTCTTTGTCCCACGGCGGCAGTGCGCACCGCGTACTATGCCTCTTTGATGTGGTGAAGAAGTAGCAGACTAAAAACTTTTATGTTTTTGAAATAATATACACGGTAAGAGCGACTGCTCAGACTTGATGCAGTTTTGCTGTGATATCCAAGCAGTCCGTAGTGGTATGCACACTGAGGAAACTTTTTCCTTTATAGGGCACACCGGGTGTCCAATGCTCCCGACTTTGTACCTGCTCGTAATTAGATCCGTATGGATTTTAAAAGTGTGCTGCGTTTAGCTGCGTTTAGCGCGAAACGTTATATAGTGCAAACAAAAAAGCTTTAATCTGGACTCAGAAAAAAAATAGTGAAGAGCGGGGAAACTTTGCTAGGAACGCTTTGATATAGACAGTCTTGGGGACTGTCTGAAAATCAAAGAAAAATCGCAGTGCATCGTTAAATTATTTTTGTTCAGAGGAAATTCTATCATTTTTTGCCTAGATTGTCCTTAAAATTGGTTCTCTATCCAGCTTAAATATAAGTGGGTTTCCTGTGGTCTGGAGTGGCATTAGATGCAACAGGGACTCATCAGCAGGGTCTCCTTCATGACTTATTAGCGCGCGATCCGACACCCCCGCGGCGGAGGCGAGGCGCTTCCCGACGAGCTCCTCTAGGATTACGGCGCAGGAATGCGCGGCATTATCGTGGCGATTCATCTGGTGCTGCTTATATATAGCTGCTTTATTTGTTCTCGTTATTATTATTACTAGTTTCGTAGTAAATGCTTTATTTTCCACTTTTTTTTTTGCTGGGATGAATACTTAAGCGAGGCCTGAGAAAAAATTAATTGGTGCGAGGAGGCGCGGGAGGCGGCGCGCAGGTCGCGGCCAGAGCGCGGCGGGGGCGAGCGAGGCAGAGGGACCTAAGTGATTCCAATCTCATTTTCATGGCTGCTCGTCGCTCCGTTTGGTCAGGCCCCCGCCCAGTGTGCGCCACGCGTCCGCTTGGTCACAGTCACGCCGCGCCCGTTCGGCCACTGTCACGGCTACTTCTGCCTCAGAGGGAGACCGCGCAGCGCACGCTGGAAACGAAAAGAAAAAAATACCCCGTTCCCTCGACCGTTCCTGTTGAATGCAAGTGGTGTGATAGCGAACCATACGCACGACCGATGAGTGGAATTCTATGTTTCTCATGTTTTTTTCTTGTGCGTGTTTTGGAGGAAACGGCCCTAAATCGTTTCCTAAATCTCTTCATCCGTTTTGGTTGGGGTTGCAGGTTGCGTGTCGAGTGGAGATTGGCTTGGAGGGAGTAGTGAAGGGCGCGGCAGTATCATCGAAGCAAAGTGCGAAGGAGATCTTGGGTGTGAGTGTGAGAAGGACAGGTAGATGGTAAGGGTGTAATACTCTGACTGCGGCGCGCAAGTGCGTGCCTTTACCGTAAGAGCTGTCTTGTGGGCCAATAGTGGGTGGCGTGACTCGTGACGGGGGAGCGGGCGTGACGTGCGTGACGGCGCGGGGGAGGGGAGGACGGCGGCGGGCGGGTGTCTTCACTCGTGCACGCTTAGCGCACGCTTTAGCGCACGCCAGGGCCAGGAAGGGCGGGAATCTGTTCCGGCAGCTCTCCGCAACACTCTGGAGCGAGCGGCACCGAAACCAAAACAAAAGTCTGAACTTTTGACTGTGCTACTGTACTGGACTGGAAGGCTATACAACCGAAAAACTCCCGAGGGTTTGAGGTAGTGTTTGCAATCGGTCGGTTAAGCGCCTTACCCGACATCCTCTGTCTCTCTCCCACTCAGCTGTGTGTTATGAGAGGAAGAGAGACAGATGCTGTCGGGTAAGGCGCTTAACCGACCGATTGCAAACACTAGAGGGTTAAAATTTGCTTCATGTCAAAGCTGATATGCGCATCGTTTACGAGATGTCCTTGACGTGAGGGATCCACTTGTCGACTGATTCAGAAGGTAGCTTACGTACCTTCGTCTTCGTCCTTGTCGCACTCATGGGGCAACACCACTTGAACACTCTGCGGCATCACGCAGCACCCTTTGCGCGCCCCCTAACTGTCGTCGACGACTCTGGCGATATGGTCGGCGATGACGATGACGTAGGCGGTGACTCAATGGTGCATCAGGCAGGCCACGGGGACGAGGACGTCGAGGAGAGGAGGCGCCGCGCCCAGAAAGGGAAACCAATCACCCCGATGGCAGACCTCCCCCTGGTGTCCCCCTGGGCTCCGCAGGCGGCGGCGGCGGTGGCGCGGGCGACGCAATGCAGACCGCCACGACCGCCACCACCGCGGGCTAAACAAAGGCAGGAGGCGCGCGCTGCACTGTGTGGGTGCAAGACGCGCGGGGCTTTTAATTGCAATTCGAAACGAAAGAGCGCTACACTCTTTATGTGATGTCTGTTTGTCGTGAAAAATGTAGCATCCATATGGCACGAAATGTGATACCACTTCGCTCACTGTGAACGGCTCGCGGATGGCCGTTAAAGTTTGATGTGTAAGGAAAGCCCGCTATGACTAGCATCAGAAATTAAAACTGCCGAAAGGTGCTAAATCTTTTCGCATCTCCTCTCCAAACGCATTAAAATTTAACACCCCTCAAAAAGCATTACGTTCTAATTTTTCCCCAGAGAAACCATCAATACTCTTGGGCAAAGCGATTGTTTTTTTTCCTTCAGATGTAAAAGTATTTTATGCTCCTGAAGTGGTGCTTACAAAACTATTTTCCAATTGATGTTACCGTACTGATTCATTCATTTTGTTCCCGCAGAAACTGAGTTCTACTATGTGGCACCACCCCATATTTTTCCACGCCATTCAAATGATTGAGGGTTTGTGGCATGATGCGCCTCTGTCTATGTTCCCCTCATTTACTACCAGTCGTCCGCCGCCCTCCTCCATTAGCTGAGCTTTGGGGAGGGAGGGGGGGATAGAGAAAGAGAGACGGACAGACACAGGAGGGGGCATAAAGACAAAACGCATGCGCCCGGACCCAGGACACTGACATGGTGATCGATCCCAATGGCAGTGGCCGGTGGCTCGCCGGTGGCCGTGTTCCTATCTGATGGAGGGGGCGGGCCAAGCCGGCGGGGAGGCCCGGGCGCACTGGAGCGTGAGTGTGTGCGTGAATCACCCGCCCGGCCCGGCTCGGCCGGCCAGGTTCCCACCGCGCCACACGCGTCTGGGTGGTGGCAGCGGGGCTGCCGCGCGCTCCCGGACAGCGTCTAACGCTGAAAATGACAATTTTTAGTAAGTGACGGTAACAAAAATGACGAAAGCGACTTTAATTGTTACTTATCTGTGTGGACTTCTGCAAACACGTCTAAAAGCTCAAGCTGGTTAGAATATTGTGTTGTTGTGTTACATTTTTCAAACTGACTGATTTACATTTTGAACATCACATAGTATTTTTGAATCCAGCTTGAACGTGCTTACTAAATCTACAGATGCGAAAAAAAATTTCAATTGTCATTTAGAGTGGCATTGAAAGAAGGAAAAAAAAACAATCACAGTTCGTCGAAGTTGTTGTACGTTGTTTAGTTAAAGCTCATATTCAAAGTGCAGGAAAGTTCTTAGAATTTCAAGTGAAGTTCATTGAAATTGAAAAGAATAATCATACAGAGATTTTTGAACGTGCTTCTCTTCACTGAGAAAAAACGGAAAAAACTATACCTTGGATCAAGGAAGCTTACATCAAAAAAATACTCAAAAACTTTTGACTTTCAAGACATTTCCGTTGTTTTCAAGGAAGGAAGGTTACGTTTGATTAAACGGTCAATTGCCAACGTCGCAACCGGTTGAAACGCAAATTTTTTCTAAGGAAAAATTTCCTTAAGTGAAAGGGATTTAACTTGTTTCAAGGATGCAATTTTCTGTAGGTTTGGCGCTAGCCTATATCTTCTGCCTCTCTCCGCGGTATATTTCGACATTAATTTGCCGAATGCTTAATATCAATCAGGAGTTTGACGTATCGAGCCGGCTGGAGCCGCTGAATGGCCCGTCTCCTTTCCCTTCCGGGGTTCTCATTGCTCAATGCCGGGCGAAGCCGAGTTGGAGGTCATCTCTCGAACGCTCTAGTGACCCCGGCCCGGACGGGCGGACAAACGGCGACAAGGGAAGGGACTCCGCACTAATTGTTGGCCTGCGATGACCATTACTGGACCCTGAACAACAACAACAGAGCCTCTGCCGCGTCGGTACTCTGTCAAAATTGATGAGAGCCATTTGTCGGCGAAGGAATAGCCTTTGCGGTGGGTCGAGACATATACATACATTTTGTTCGTGTTACAAGAGCTCAGCTACTTGATTAGACAGGTAGTAAATGTTTGGGTATGGGTGTATTTGTCGGGGCGCTTTCTCCTTGCGCTAACCTACAACTGATGCGCTTTTGTGTGGCAGTCCGGGTGATCTCCTTTCTAAACTAGCCCGCCGCTTTAGCACCTGCACTCGTTGGCCTGACCTGCTCCTATTTTGTCGAGAAAAATTGTGTCACCTTACGGAGAGGCCTTGAAACCGTACGCATACGCATGGCCCACAACGGCGCGGCTGGAGCTGCAGCGACCTTACTCGTCTGATGAGTCGGTCTTGTCTCCTCTCCTAGGATGGCGGCGCTTTCGGTGGCGCTGCTCTTCGCAATCTCCCCCCCCCCTTTCTCGACGCTTAATATCTTAACAAGCGGAGATGAGAGAGTCGCGAGGGCTTCTTGCTTTTCCCAACTCAGTTTACGACTCCACCCGGGCGGATTCACACCCACGGCAATTAAATTTTACCCATTTTACGCATTGCTTCATCGAATCTCAAAGTATTGCTGCTTATTATTTATTGTAAAAACTTGTGAGATTATTGTTCAAGAGCTTATCTGCTTCGTATAATGCCGTCTCAGTGTTCTTTGTAGGAGATCACGATGTCCCCGCGCGTGGTGGTGTCTATCTGCCTTCGTCCCATGCATTCGAGTCGGCTGCGGTACGGGGAGGTTTTTGATCATCGGTCGCAAATTGGCCCAATTTTTAAGAAAGTGACATCAAATATTTCACTTCTGCAACTATCTTTGGCTCAATCATTTTAAGTAGGTCCTTTTTTCGTCTCCAAGCAGAGGTCATATATAATCGGACAAATTTTAAGAAAGTGGAAAGGAAATTTTTGTGAAAAATGATAGAAAGGCCGCCTCTCGCTGTGCGCTCCGCTCCGGTTTTGATGCGCGGCGCGTGAAGCAGGTGAACCTCTTGTGAGATGGGATCCGTTTATACGGCGCGCCCGGCCAACGTGTGGCCGCAGCAGGCAAGTTCAAGGCTGGCGTCTTCCTCGGCGGCGGTCGGGCTCAGCCCGCTCTCGCCCGTGTGTGTGTGTGTGTGTGTGAGTGAGAGACATGCGGGTCAAGACAAGACGCTGTATGCGGGCTTGTCCGCAGGTCATCGTGCACGCAAAATAGACCTCTTTTGTCACTGCGAGGGTAACAGCAAAAGTGTTATAAAGGAGTGCTTCTGCTGAATTAAACGATGTGTTTGCTTGTGGAAACAGCTCAAAAAGGACGTTCCATTTTATTGAGAAAGGCTTATCAAAGCCTGATGTTGGCGCAAGAAATACGCTTAAGTTCCTTAAGAAACATGCCTGCGCTCATTTTTGAATGCCTTTTCAAACGCATGAAAATCCTTCTAGACCCTCTTTGGTTTTTCCAGTAAAATCCTCTCTGAACATTTCGTAAATGAATGCAGACGTCCCATTTCTAAAAGAGATTTTGTAGTTTGATATAGTCGGAAAGTAAATCGAATTAGTTGATTTTCCAAACCTTTTTAAAAAGTACATTTTCCATAACCTTTTTCCCATTGTCACAACGAATTAGCAGACAGAAACGTGCGATTTTACCCTAAAAGTTTCGAATAAATTTAAGAATGTTAGTCATCATGGGTTTTTTCCGAACAGTTTGGAAGATAATGTTGTCACTCAAGCCGGTTTAATTACAAATATTTCCAGTTGATTGTTTGAAAATTTTCGAATAAATATTTCACAATGCGCTAAAAGGATTCTCGGTTCACGGCGTCGCGGCGACGCAGGCCGTCATCCCCCCGACCTGGCGTTTAGGCCCCATTCATTAGGCCTCGGCCGCCACGCCAAGCCACGTCACGCCGCGCCACGCCGCGCCCCGGAGCGCCGCGCCTGTCCACACCTCGCGTGTGAGTGGAATGGCTAATCGCGCCGCCGATAGGCAGACGTTGCCAGCCAGTGCAAGTATTTATTATCATTTACCGAAAGGGAAATCGCTCTATACTACCGGGATTGATGGATTATCGGTTTTTTATCATATTATGGCGCGCGTAAATAACTTTAACGGCCACATTAAATATTGCAGTACTGTGTTTAATTTGAGGCGTTGCGAACGGTTGTGGATTTGTTTCACGATGCAATTCAATTACGAAGAAAGTCCTTCTTAAGGCCAGGCCGTATTTTTGTGTTTGGTCTTCAATTATGATCATTTAATTTTAGCCCTTAAATCGATCGTTCTTTCCAGAAAAACATTTTTGTTCTCATTTATTTTTAGGGGGTTTTGTCTGTTTGGGAGGCGTAATTCTTTTATTTCATGAGGGTGGTTTTCGCTTTGAAATCAAGGAAACTCCATTACCACATTAACGCGTTGCTGTGCCGGCCGGCGGTATCACCTCGGTCCAGGCGTCGGAGAAACCCTGCTGCTGCTGCCTGCCTCTGCGGCAGGAGGCGCCGCCGTGGCAGTGAAACCGTGGGAGAAGGCGTCGGGCGGGTGGCCTACCCGGCGCGGCAGCGGCACGCGTCGCTGTGGCGGGGCTCTGCGCGGAGAAAGGACAGCACAGCGTGATTGATTCACCTTATTGTTCGTCTTCTTGTAAAGTTTGTATGTGTGTGCGTGGCGTGTGTGTGAGTGTGTGTGTGTTTGCTCGAGATGATATTAGGCTTGTCTGTCTGTCTTTGTGTGGTTAATACTGTCCCCGTCCGGTACACTAGCGGGCACAGTGCGCTTACTTTGTGATTCAGGGCGCGGAGGAGCCGTATGGAGCACAGCAGCAGCCTCTCTGTGCGTGGCATGCGCCTCTGAGTGGCGGGCGGTCAGGGTAAGAGGCGGTGATTTCGCAGTGCACTTTTGCGGGGCCATCTATACATACATACACACGCGCGCGCGCGCTCTCGCACACACACACGCGCGCGCGCGCTCTCGCACACACACACGCGCGCGACACACGCGCGCGCGCGCTCTCGCACACACACACGCGCGCGCGCGCTCTCGCACACACACACGCGCGCGTGCTCTCTCACAGCAGCGCATGCACACCCACACACGCGGGACTAACACGCGCTCACAAAACAGAGGCCCGATCCGGTCCTGCACAACCAGAGCGATACGGCCTGGGCTGCGGGCAGTGGAGCACTCGTGTGGCTGCTCGCCTTTATTCATGAGCCGGAGTCGCGAACAAGAGGCTGCTCGCCTTCTTGTTCTCGAATTGGGGAAAAAACATCTGAAAAATCATTTTTTAAAGTCACCCATTAAGTTTCCTTCTGCTTTCAATGTCTTCGAATCTTGTTTATTTCACAATTTTTATCTGATAAAAGCCAAACATATTGTGAGAGAAATAAGTTTTTTAAAAACAGTAGTAGCTTCTTTATTTAAAAAAATACACAAATGCGGTCTGCATTAACAGTGCGCAGAAAGGTGCGATTAAGTGATAAATAAATACCGTCGTCGTCTCGGGCACGGCCCAGCGCGCCGGTGCTGGTGCTGCCGGCTGCCGCTGCTGGGCGTGGCTGTGCGGCGCATACTGACCTGATAAGGCGCTGGAGCATCCCCTCGCGCCTCGGAGTGCCCATCGCATGTACCGCACTCCACGGCGCCAACGGACCTCGCTGATAAATTAAGTGTGCAACTGCTCAACACTTTGTAAGTGTGCAACCGCAAGTTAAATACTACTTGCGAGTGTCCAGTTTAGTAGTAGAACACTTGCAAGTGTTCAACTCGATATTGATCGGTATTTATGCTCTTGTAAGTGTGCAACCCCTTTTCCGTCGATCACTTGCCTCACAGTAAGCGTCCGAAGTAGAGAAGTGTTCAACATGAGAGTTGCACACGTACAAGTGCTCAAATACCGAGTTGAAAACTTGCAAGTGCACAAATACCGAGTTGAAAACTTGCAAGTGCACAAATACCGAGTTGAACACTTGCAAGTGTGCTTCTACTGAGTTGAACACTTTCAAGTATTCAACTTGTATGGTTGCATATTTGTTGAGCAGTCGCACACTTGATATCAGTGCTCGCGAGAGCCGCTGTCCAACATTCTCGCACTGCACACACTGCATTACTCGCACTCCTGCCTGTGTAGATCGCAGCTCCTGCCTGTGTAGATCGCAGCTCCTGCCTGTGTAGATCGCAGCTCCTGCCTGTGTAGATCGCAGCTCCTCATTTTTGAATAATGTGTGAGGGATCATGCATCTCTATGATTTCTGAAGAAAGTAGGCTACGCCCGTCATTCCTCACTTAAAGTAACCTGCCAAACGGAGCTAGCCAACATGGTGTCTTGGGCGCCTGGTAGGTAGGCAACATCTTGCTAGCTATGCAGGCATGCACTGCGGGGTGGCCTATCCTGAGTCTCGCAGGCGCCCAGCTCCCAGCTCTCACAATATGCTGAATGAATCTGTACTTACTAAAAGTTCTAACTTAAAAGTGTACTTACTATAAACTCAAATTTCTTGGAAAAATCGCGTCCTGATTGTTTAATAATATAATAACTATCTAGATGTCTAACTAAGTGATGTGTTGGGTAAGTGTGCGTCGAAGTATACTGCAGAGACGCAGAGCTCTGAAAGATTCAGATAGGTGTCGTAGATAAGTGTGGACCGCATCAATATGTTGCTGCTCTAAAAAGGAAGCCAGGAAGTCGCACAAGACGATGCACTCTAGAAACTGCGCGTAACGGAGTCTTCCTCGCACGAGAGGCTGTCGCGCCTAATTGCCGACTTGAAGCACAGGGACGGTGAGCGGGGTCCACCGAACGAGGAGGTGACTTTAATGCGCGGGTCCCATAACCCTGAGAAGATAATCGTATGTGACACGGGCACGCGACCACAGGGCATAAAAACCGGCGTTTGCTGTGCCATCACCCCCCTCCCCCCCTTCCCTCCCTCGTCCTCCAGCCTGTGACGAGGAGGGGGCTGGATTGCTCTTGGAGTATGTGAACTTTTTAATTTAAAACGCCTACAACAAGGCAAAACACATTACTTTCATTCCCTGTAAGCACGCTACAAAGCATGTCTCTTGGATCCCGATTCTGAAGGACTGCCGAAGATTACCGTAAGATACACTGGAGGTACCAGATCGCCCGGGTGGTGTGGCCGAGGGCAAAGGGCATGCGACGGACGCAGCCTCGCGCGGCGGGTTGGCGCACGGGGCCTGAATAATTCACCAGCCAGTGTCGGTCGGGCCCACAGGCCGGGCTGCGGGGCGGACAACAAGAGAGACTTCCTCCTCGAAGTAATTTAATAACACAATAAGCTGCCAGCGGAACCGGGCCACGCCCGGTCTGGTATAGGTGTCACAAACGACCTGCTGAAGAGCAGTCTGCGGTGACGCGTGACTGGACTTAACCACACGGAAAAAAATGAATTGGTCGTCACAACTAAATATTAGTTAATTTCGGGACAATCGATCAAAAAATTGTTGAGGTAACTCATAATTTGTTGTCAGGACCAAAATTAAGTTGCCAGAGCCAAGAGTTGGTCGCTAAAACCAAGCACGTTTGCTGCAGGAGCCAATGCGTGGTTTGTTTTTAGAACGAATGCGTTAGCTCAAGCACCGAACAGCTTGTTCTGACAACTTAATCTTGGTTCTGAAAACAAATTATTAGTTACCTCAACAATTTTTTGATCGATTGTCCCGAAATTAACTAATATTTAGTTGTGACGACCAATTCATTTTTTTCCGTGCACTCACCCTGCGCCGCTGTGAAATTCAGTATTGGTCCTTCATCATTGGTTCCCTGTTAAAAGAAGATAATAAATTAAGACCTGCGGTTATGGGTATAAAAAATGAAAGTGCGAAACTCAATTTACTCAAAGGAGCATGTGTATGACAATGGCAAAAGTACCACTTTTGTTGCTTTATTTCATATGGCACCCATTTCTGTTAGAGTGGGAACATGTTTATGTTTTTTTTTTGTTTTTTGTTTTTTTGTCAAGAATATGGAATGAATAGGTGTGTGATCTTTTGAGCAAGGCGGGCGCGCAATCTTGCAAGCAGCAGAAGGCAGCCGAGGCTCGCGCGCGCGACACGCGGGGCGCGTTGTTGGCTGCTGCTGGTCATCGTTTGCGTCGCATGCAAATGAGCTCGCATGAATCAGTGAAAGTGCATGGCATAGACTAGGAGCGGAGCGGGTCCTCCGGTCCCCCCGCGAGGTCCCTCCGCCCCCCACCCCACCCCCCAGCAGGGCTCCGGCAAAGCAACCGCGACGACTTTTTTATTTTACAAACAGGACCAGCAACATGCCCGAACTGCTTCCTAGTGGCGGAAGTCATCGAATTAGTCCAAACGCTTAGAAAATTGATTAAATCATCAACATTATCGGCCACACATTTTCTGGATAATCGTTCCTTTTTTAATTTAATAAAATTACAACTATTTTGCGAGTGTCCCGGTTCGTTTTGTCGTTACGCCGGGCCGCGCGCACACGTCGCCAGCCGCTACAGCGTTAGATTGTTTCGTGCGTCCCCTATCCCGCAGAATCAGCCACGCCCCGCACGGAGTGAGTGTTTCTTTGCCTCCGGGGTTGTTGTTTGGGTCTCATCTGCGCCGCTGCCTCCGCCATGGCCCTCCCCGCGCCTCCCCCGCCTCTCCCCCTTGCTGCCCTCCTCCTCGTCCTTTCCTTTCTCTACGGCCCGCGGAGGCCCAGAGCACGACGAATAAAGGCACCGCCGAGCCCTGTGCTGCTGCTGCGCCGAAAGGGAGCGGTCAAAAAGCACGCAGGCTGCGCCAAGCCAAGGGCGGTAAAGGCGGTCAAGAGGCGGTCAGCAGCAGCAGCAGCAGCAGCAGCAGCAGCAGCAGCAGCAGCAGCAGCAGGAGCAGCAGCAGCAGCTCTTTGTAGTGCTGCGCTCGCTGGACTGACTGAGGTGGGCTTTTCGGTAGCGGCGCGCATCCGAAAGCAAGGACGCGTCGTTGGGCCTATCGCGCGAAAGGAAAGGAGGGGGAGGCAGGGCTGCCAGCGACTCACTTTTCTCACTATTTCTCACTTTTTTGAAACAACTCACTTTTACTCACTGTTCTGGTAAAAACTCACTATTCTCACTATTTTGGTCTTCGGGGGCACCTATTCCGCCATAAAGGTGTACCCTTGTTGCATATTTTGGCGTTAGTGAAGGCACATTTCAGCATTCTAACGGGATATTTTCGTGCCCTATGATTCAAAAAATTTTCTGCTCGCTTCGCTCGCATATATTTTATTGCTCGGGTAACCAATGCAAATCACGCCTTAATGCACACTGTAGCGCCCTTTGTTCAATTTTCGCGCTCGCTTCGCTCGCAAATTAATGCTTGAAACAGTTAGTATTATTATTTGCAATTTAATTTGAATCACGAATGAGTTCTGATCCTTATAAAGCTTGAACTAAATTGTCTGTAAAAATGGTGTCGATGCCACGTCGTGGCTACGTGACCGCAACGCGGATGCAAGGTGTACATTTTAGACATTGCCTAGGACTGTCTCTACCAGAAGGCAAAGTCACCCCCTCCCCCTCCCCCTTCTTTGCGAATTTACTTTCTATTTTGCGTTCCCGACCGGGAGTATGTCAGTAACTCAATTGGTTTGTTGTTTTCCCTACTTTGTTGGCTGAGCGATAGCGAAGCCTATTACTCCAGTGATGATCAAAAAGTTTTGCGTCTGTCTGTTTGTTTGTCTGTCTGTCTGTCTGTCTGTTCGCACGATAACTCGAGAACGGTTTGAGGTAGAATGCTCAATTTTTTTTTGTAACTTTGTGTCATAAAAAGGAAGAAATGTATTGATTTTGAGCCCTCTGGCTCAAAAATTGACGTGTCAAAAAAATCAAAAAC
>NW_026267279.1:520290-520857 GCF_000697945.3 Frankliniella occidentalis | reverse complement strand
ACTCACTTTTCTCACTTTTTTTAAACCTATGAGCCGCTGGCAGCCCTGGGGAGGGGAGGGGAAGGAGGAGGAGAGGAAAGGGGGGTTGATTTGGGTTTTCGATTAATGAACGCGGAGCGAGGCCTAGAACTGGGCCGGCTCAGTCACGAACGCAGAATAACACCGCCGGTGGTGGTCCCGGGGCGGCGTGTCAGTCGGTCAGAAGCGCCAGCTGCTGCTGCTGGACTATAATACCTAGCGGTCTGTTTTGTAGTTGAAATCGTTTTGTAGCGTTGCGCATCTCCTGGTATAGCAAAAATCATTAGGACGAAATAAGATTTTTCGAAAACGTTATACGCGTACAAAGTTTTGGAAGCAGAGCATTTGACACCAACGTGTCTATGCGGCGCGGATGTTGCGCAGATCTCGGTCCGCAAGGTGCTGCTGGGGACCGGGCTAGGCTGGGTGGTGGAGGGTTGCGCATATTGCGCCTATTTTATCCCGTCACACATCGCCGCCTCCGGACCGGAGCGTCGCCCTGCCCTGCCCCGCCCTGCAACGCCCCGCCACGCCCCGCCACGCCCCGCC
>NW_026267279.1:512626-514142 GCF_000697945.3 Frankliniella occidentalis | reverse complement strand
TATATATGTCATGTTTATTTGCACGACTGTATTTTTTCTCCTTTTCGAAGGTTCAAGGCAAGCCTTTGCAACATTGTTATTTACTTGTTACATTGTTACAAACTAATTTAAGCATTTAACAGTGATTTGATCGGACCTCACTCGCCCTTGACTTTGTAGGAATCGAATGTGCCAAAGAATGTTTTACACATGTTGTTGTACAAAGTACCTGTAATAATAGTGTTGTGTGGCCTTGCGTCATATACAGCCATAGCATTGACCGGCTGCTGCGAGATGTGCACCACCGCTCCTTCGGACCCTGTGCATATGTGTGTGTATGTGTGTGTGTTCGTGCGATTGGACACACTCCAGCGGCTATCGATGTTGTCCCCGCAGTTATGGTATTGGTCTGTCTGTGTCTGTGTGTGTGTGTGTGTGTGTGTGTGTGTGTGAGTGCACATCTCGTACGATTATTAGCATCGCTGCAAGGTGGGCAGCGCCGCGCGGTGGCGGCCGGCACAGAGTGTGCTGCACAAAGTGCAAGAGCGGCCGCCCGTCGCCATTGTGGCTGAACACGGGTCTCACTTTGTTAAACGGGCAATGCCGCCGCCGCCGCCTTGTTGGTCGCGCGCCAGCGTCCTCTCTCTGCTTTATGTCTCAAACTAAAAATGTTAAAAAAGAAAAGGTTATGGGTCCAATATTTTTGTATTTTTGTCCCACCCCTTGCAAATTCTGAAAAGGTTGAATGCAAAAGTCTTTTTGACTTACTGAAAATGTTGGTATATTTGAACATAGTTTACGCAGTCAACCATGTAAAACTAGCCAGTAAGGAGCGTCACAGCGTGACGAGCGTGACAAATATAATTTTGTTGGGCATGTTGTTCGCTTTTAAAAATGCTGTAAGGAAGTACGGTTCGCCTACGGTCTGTACTATATTTTTATGTATGGGACGGGCCTGACCGTACATGGACCGTACTTCAGTGTCTAAGTCAAGTGCTGTGTTGACCAAAAAGACGGTTTGCAAAGTTAGGGTACATTCTATACGCACGCAGTGGACCGTAATACATAACTACACTCGCCGACCTGATGAGAAATTGACAGGGCGCACCGTAGATATTTCCTTTATTTTTTTTTGCTCGTGTTGCACGACGTTTTGCACGATTCGCGTTTGACAGCAGATGCGTGCATGGGTTACCTGCCTGATATTTCCGCGCTGAAGTTTTTCCTCTGGCCTGTCGGTACGATGATTCCTGTGCTCATCCCAGGCACACGGAAAAAAATAAAAATCAGATTGGTGCTAAACGTGATTAGCAGGCCCATATTAGCACCGGTGCTAATAATACTTGCTGGCTAGTTAACGGGCTCAGCTAGGCACGATTGTCGGTTTAGCTGTGGGTCTAGACTTCAAGTAGCTGTCGCAAAAACGATCTGGTCTGCATCTTAGTCCATTTCCATCGAGAAGTGTCATGCCCAGCTGAATCATTTTGCTGTACTGCTAAATGTGCAAGCTGCACCAAGAAACACTGTTCTCGCCTCT
>NW_026267279.1:510224-512376 GCF_000697945.3 Frankliniella occidentalis | reverse complement strand
TTCCCAATTTCATTTTTATTTTTCCACAAAGGCAGAAGCTTGACTCCGGCCACAAGACAGCGCGATTCTGACTCACATAGAAAAATCGAATATCGTGAGGCAAAAATATGGAGTAACTAAATAGGAGGAAAAAATTAGCAATTTTGTAATTTGAAATAGCACTGGTGCAAACGGACTGTTGTAAATCTAGCTAATGTCTTCCAGCTAGCTACTTTTAGGTGTACAGCTAAAAAATTAGCTAGGCCTATACAGACGAAAAAATTAGCACCCGTGCTAAATATCTAGCACTACCGCCAGATTTTTTTTTGCGTGCAGAAGGCAGCCAGCAGCAGTAGCAGCAGCGGTAGCCGACGGTATATCAGCCTCGTTAATATTATTTCCCACGTCGGGATGCATCTCTCTCCTGGGAAACTGTGAGGCTGACGTCTTGTTGTATGTCGCGTGCATCTTCCGATTGTGACGTACGTGTGTGTGTGTGTGTGCGCGCGCGTGCGCGCGCGTGTGTGTGTCCGTGTTGTGTGTGTGTATGTGTGTGTGTATGTGAAAGGCGGATAAGAACGAGGAGAATAAGGCGCGGTGGTGGCGGTCGATGCCCGCGGGCTGGGGTCACGATGCCGACTATTCGCAGGTCGCACACACCCACACGCACGCCGACTGCTTGCCACTATTGGCAGCTGCGGGCTGCGTCGGGGGTGAAGGTTTCTCACAGGTCCGATGACGTGCGGTGGCGCGAGGGGGAACCGTCAGGCCGTTGGGCGGGCGTGGCGTTCTACATGCTGCCGTCTATCCTGTTAGATCCGCTCAGATAATCACTTCATTGTGTGATGTTGTTGTGCCCCTTTCTTCCCCTGATTTTTTTAAACTCTCTTCTCTCTCTCTCTCTCTCTCTCTCTCTCTCTCTCTCTCTCTCTCTCTCTCTCTTGCCCTGGAGGCTTTGCTAACTTTAACTCTGAGAGAGAGAGAGAGGGAGAGAGTGAGAGAGAGAGAGAGAGACAGACAGACATACCATCGAGGTGCGCACCGTGCAGTGTTGCGCTGCCTAAAATGGCGGTGCCCCCGCTGCCCCCGCACGCAGGATAGTTAGTCTCTGTGACGGGAGGTGGGGGGTACCCGTACCTCCCACGAAGACATACCCAGGCGGAAGCTTGCTGCCAGCCCGCCCATGCCATCCACCCGCTATCCAGAACCATTCTTTACTCCAACTTTATGATCCGATTTCGCTCTTGTGGTGGCGGGCGCGCAGGCGCGGGTTGGGGCGGGGCGGGGCGCTGGGATCCCCGCAAGGCATGGCAGGGAGGAGGGAGGAGGGGGAGCGTCCTATTCACTGGTGCGCCACCGCTGTATGCGATCTATTCCCCGCTTTGTCTAGCGTTGAGCTACGCAGGGTTTGTCGTGGCCCTAGCCTCAGTAGGCGACAGTCAGACGGTGGTATCCGCTAGAGTTGGGAACCCCAAAACGGCAGAGTCTTGGATGCCGTCTCTGATTCCGAATACGCTCCATTTCGCCAGTGTAATTGGGTTTAAGGTGTTATTATGGTTTTAGGTGACAAAACTTTATTTTTTTTTCAAGGCTCGGGTGCTATGCTTTTGTACTTTTCCTCCAGAAGCCCTGGAATCTCTCCGCGCGCCCAGCCTACCGCAGGCGCCTGCAGAGGCCGGGCCTCCTGTCAAGTTGGGCTTTCCTCCTTGTTGGGGAGGGTCGTGACGTGTTCAGATTGCGGAGCGGAGCGCGTCGCGTCGAGTCGACAACGACTGTCTCTTTTGCCCTGCCCCGCTTTTCGGCTCTCGGCGCGAAGAGACGGGCGAGGGTAGGGCGAGGGGCAGAGAAAACAAGTGAACAATTATTGTTAACTGCAACAAACTCTAGGTTTTATTTTTTTAAATTTTTTTTCAATTGCGCGATTTTGTCCTGAGATACTGTTAGTGGCCAGGTTCGACCGACCCTATGTGGAACTATTTGAGGGACGGGCTGGTTACTGGTCGGTGCGTACGGTCACGCTCACACCCTGGTTTCGTAAAAGATGTGAAATTTTGCAATTTCGTAATTTGTGAACCCCACGTCACGTTCTACGTGCGGAACTTGAGTAATTTCTGGCGTTTTTAGCCCGCCCTTCTGCTTTGAAAAAGCTATCCAGCGGGCTTATGCAAACGAC
>NW_026267279.1:504421-508539 GCF_000697945.3 Frankliniella occidentalis | reverse complement strand
AGAGAGAGAGAGAGAGAGAGAGAGAGAGAGAGAGAGAGAGAGAGAGAGACAGAGAGAGGAGAGACAGAGAGAGGAGAGACAGAGAGAGAGAGAGAGAGGGAGGGAGAGAGAGAGAACGAGAGAGACAGAGAGACAAAGAGAGAAACTGAGACTAACTGTTAGCCTCAAACCGGTGCTGTGCAGCTCTAGTTACGCATGATGGCTATAGGCAGTAGTTGTTGTGGACTCGCTGCCGTTGCCGCGCCGCCCTGCCCCGTTGAAGTGCAATGAGTGTCTCGTTGCGCAATGCGGGGTTGTTGGGGCGAGCGGTGCAAAAGCGGAGTGGTGGAGGGCCCTCGGCAGGCAGGCGGCGGGGGGTTTTATTTCCTCCTTTTAGACTCAATAAGTAATAATGCTTTGCCCGTTGTGCCCCCCTCTGGAGTAATTGAGTCGGCTGGAGCGGGCCGTGATCTTAAGCGGCGGCATTAGACAAGAAAATGCGCCGGCGGGGGTGGCGGGCGGGCTTTATGGCAGTGGGTATTGCCGGTATGGTTGCGCGTGGTGACGCGACGGTACGGCACAGCGCTCCTAATATCTCATTTTTTAAAATTATTTTGTTGTTGTTGTTGCGTGTCTTCTGCCAAGGGCTTTGTCTATGACGCTAATGCTGTTAATTATAAAAAGGTACCAAAGTTAAGCGAATAAAAAAAGAAGTCCCTGCGACGCCAAGAAAAATGGGATTGCGAGGACTGCTGGTTCCCTTTATGAAATTCTGAAAGATGTCACAGAGACAGACAACTGTTACCTTAAACCATGATTTTGGGATGTGGGTAGCAGAAGCGCCGGCGGGAAACGAAACTTGCCCCGCTGGAAAAGAGTGAGGGGTAGGAGGAGGCGAGGGGGAGGGGAAGGACGGGGGGCAACGCCAACCGCGCGTTTGTGTTGGTTTGGCCAAATCCATTTTTTTTTTTTTTTTGGACCCGTTGTTTATCGCTGTGATATGGATGAATTTTGGTAAAGGAAAACTGTTCATCTTTGCCGCGTGCAAGGCTTTGTGTTTGTCAGAACCTGTCAGTTCTTTCTCACTTTGCAAATTGTTGGCAAATCTGCTTTGAATCTGCATGCACACGGATTTTACATTGATAGACTTATTGTACCCTTAGTCTCGATTTTCGTGGAAACACAAAACAACCAGCGCACTCCAGGGTCCTTGCGCTTGCCCGCACGTGTCCCTTGCGGTTTGACAAACTTGTTTTGCCGCGGTGACGATGCTTAACGCCCTTTTCATGGTCGCCGCGTGTCCTGTCCTGCCTCCTGATGTCCGCTGTCTTGATAAGAAAGAGGGGTGGAGGGAGGAGAAAGGTGAGAGAGAGAGAGAGAGAGAGAGGGGGGAGAGGGGGGGGGGGGGGAGAGGGAGGGAGAGGGAGGGGGGGGGGGGGGGGGGGGGGGGAAGGAGGGGGGTGATGAATGGCAGAATGACAAAGTTTATAACGGGGCGCATACCACGCCGATGATACACTTTGTCGCGTGCGGTCACTTCCTTTTTTTCCCCCTTTAATTCCTTGCGAGTAACATCTGTCCTCGCTTTGTTAGTCTCTGCTTCAAGGCCCGCGATCTCAATTTGCAGAAATAAATTGTTTACAATCATGGTTTGGGACAAACTAATCAAGTTTTATACCGCTGAATACAACTTTATTTCAAATAAATTCATGCATTTTCCGAAATTTTACAATGTAGGTTATCGCTCTTGGTGTTTAGGGTGTTAGCCGCATCACGGGCCCCCTCCCCCGCCAATTGCCACCAAACGATCACGTCGACTTCTGATCAGTGTTCTTGTCCATGTCGTTAATTTTTTTCCCCCTCCCAATCCCCAATCCCGGAGGGGGGGGGGGGAGGCACCGGTCTTTAACAATGCGGAACCAGCGAAGAAAACGTTTGGGCAACAATAGACCAAACAACACAGTAGCCTTTGGGATACGCCTCGCCTGAGCTGGTGGAGTAGGAGCGGCGAGGTGAGTTCGCCGCCCCACCACGCCACGCCCCGCCACGCCCGCGGACACCTCGGGCCGCGGTGGTCGCGGTGGCCGCGGGGGGCCCGCCCAGGCCGCCCGGCGCCGCCCCGCGGTGTAAACATATCCGACCGGCCGGCACAATTACCCCTAATGGCGGGCGGAGCCGCGGGCTGGCAGGGCTGCAGGCAGCGGAGCAGTCCCTGGAAATGTCTTTTTGTTGTCCCAATCCAAAACAGTCCCTGCCCTGTCATTTTGAGTTTGTCTTTATGTAATAATTGACTGATAAACGAAGAACATTTGTTTGACGACAGCCTTAAAGACACTAAAGGTTTTGCACAGGAAAATTTCCCAATTCGTTCAATTTTACGATTAGTTTTTTTCGACGTGGTACTATGGCCTTTTTTTCCCGACAACTTTCGATATGATTTTATAGCAGTGTAGTCCACGTGTCACGCCCCCGCCTGATCTTTTAGTTGCGGATAATTGAATAGCCTCGGCCAGCAGCCTCGTGCGGCGACCGGCCGACCTTCCACCAGTTATTTGAAACGACCCATTCCATAGATAGGTAATCTTGGCGCAGTTCGGCCAAAATCGAGTTGCAGTTTCGAGGGAGTCTAGTCGAGTTTACTCGGGAATGCGATAAGGATCCCGTCAGCGTCAGCGAGGACCCAACAGAAGCAAGCAGTGTGGCAACTGAAACCTTATAACGCCACTCTGCAAATCAAACTGTATGACACCTGAAAGTTTTTTCCCTAAAGTGAAAAGCTAAAAGCTTTGCAGTTTTGCAGCGCAGTCTAAACTTCCAAATCTACAATTGTACGCAGTTAATTGTTAAGAAATTTTTTGAACTCAGTTTATCTTTGTATTTTTGTGCAGAACTAGTAACTAAATTTAGTTTTTGCCGTTGAAGCTGTATACAGTTTCTATAGAAACTTTTAGTTTCGCAGAGCTTCAGTTTTGCAGTGAAAACTGTCGTGTTGACTTACAGTTTGCTGAACATAGACTCGAGCGCACAAAAAGATAACACACAACAACAAGTTTTAGAATAAGTAAATTCGTCAACATCAGTAATGATTCAATTATTCGGCAGTAAACTTTACACCGTAGCGAGTCTCCTTCTGGCACTTTTGTCAAACGGAAGGCATAGGAGTAGTACCAGGGGGTATGGCCTAATTATTTGAAACCTTTTGGTACCATGGCATAATACCGTAGAGTAAAGGTTGCAGTACCGTTGCCGCGCCTCGTCATCGTTCCCCTCGGTTTCCCTGCTGTAAACAAACCTCGTCTGTCTGCGCTGACCGGTGCGGCCGAGCCGAGCGACATGCCCCTGGGTAATGTCTCCATCAGTGTTTTGTCACGACCATCCCGGGGGCCGGGCCGGGCGGGGTGGGGACGCCACAACCAACAGTCTACTGGTTCTGCTGCCGCAGTTGGAGTTGGTTCGCTGTTTGGTATCGCCCCTTATTTTTGTCGTCTGACCCTTTTGACGCCGATATGCGTTTACACCGTTTTCGCTCTTAGTTTTACGCATATGATTCTATCTTTGGTACGTTTGCTCGTCGGCGTGCCGACGAGCAGTGCAAGTGCAGCAGACTGGCGCTCTGCTTTGTCTGCATGCGCAATTCGGTGAACGTGCGGCCTCCGCCGCTGTGGAAACGTGCCCCACTTGGCTGCAAGCAGAGACATCCGATCTGATCCCATCTCATATGTCTGTATGATGCTGACCTGTTGCAGCAGCAGCAGAGCTCTTGTGCTGCGCAGGCTGATCCCAATACGAGGACCCCTCATCAGGGAGATAGAGACGGAGCTGAGGGGGGAGGGGGTCCTCGAAGGGATTGTGCCGTCCGAGGGGATATGACGTAATGTCGACCACCAGCGGGACCCAAGGCCCTGCGGCCAGGAGGGCGCCGGGAGGAGATGCAACAGCTGAAGTAGTGACGCGCCTCCTCCCGCCTAGCCGACTATCCCAACAATGCTCTCAAGTTTTACTCAGGGACGCGAATCGTTTACGTCTGCTTACGTCTTGTGCATAAATATGAATTTATCAGCTCTCTCTCCACCGCTCTCCCCCTCCTCGTCTCCCTCCTCGTCTCCCTCCTCCTCTCCCTCCTCCTCTCCCTCCTCCCC
>NW_026267279.1:501477-504070 GCF_000697945.3 Frankliniella occidentalis | reverse complement strand
CTCTCTCCCTCTCTCTCTCCCTCCGTCTCTCCGTCCGTCTCTCCCTCTCTCCCTCCCTCTCTCTCTCCCTCTGTTCCTCCCTCCCTCTCTCCCTCCCTCTTTTCCTCCCTCTCTCCCTCCCTCCCTCTCTCCCTCCCTCTCTCTCCCTCTGAAACATCGCAAGGGCTGCTTCCCGTATTTCGCGACCTGGAACTGCGCGTCGCCCTCTCTCGTCTCGTTTCCTTATCGCGTCAAAGACAAAGGGAGAGAGGATCCTCTTGTGCCTAGGCCCGGCCGGGCCCGGCCCGTGCACTGCAAAAGAGCACCTCGGCGGAACCCCCTGCCCTTGACTCCTCCCCACCCCTCCCCCCTCCTCGCGCCACAGTTAGGCCCCTCTGCCTCGTCTGCCGCTCGGGACGCGCCCGACCATGGCCTGCTGGCTGAACGGTACGGACCACACTGCGTCGTGAGCCCGCCCGGTGCTGCCGAGCAGGCTCTGTATGTTTTGACGGTCGGGAATAAAGGCAGCGAAAAGCACAGGCGCGCCCTCTTGTAAGTATTGTTTTATAGCGCCGCTAAACGTACACGAGGGGCGACGCATATAATGCGCTAAATGAGCCCGATACGCCGATGATATAAACCCGGGCGGGCCCGCGGAGATTGATGGGACGATAAATCAGCGCGGCGTGCGTCGAGATGTGACACAATAACGGCGTAATGTGATGACGACGCTTGGGCTGGTGTGTATAGCGACAGGCGGTTGCCCCGTATAGCGCGTTGCATCAAGTGATTTCGCCTTTCTCTCCCCCTGTACCGCGTATTTTCCGCGGTTGTATTCAATCTCGTGAGAATGTAAGTACCAAGTTACTACAAGTTTACTTTCTTTGGAAACATGCTCTTCTAAACCAAAAACGCCGTGGCCGTACCGTTTGCCTAAAATAATGTTGGGAAGCAAATAAGCGGCCGCTTGGAGTGCATAAGTTGGGCGCGCAAGGCCGTGGACCAGGACAATGGCTCGGCCCGTGCCGCACGCGTCTAGCGGCCTGCCACGGGGCGGTGGGCACGGCACGGGCACAACGACCGGGGAACGGCTCCCCCGGCAGTATGCGATGGGACGGGCTGCTGCGGGACGCCGCGCTACGAAATATACGAAATTGTCCCCATCCAAAGTGAATAAGAAACTAGCTCTTCTATGCTATACCGTACCTCTTCTTTTTAATACTTAAAAATATCATCATGGGGCACATAGTATTGCGCTTTTATTTTTTATCCATAACTTAACCTGCTTTGAACCTTCAGCAGGTCAAGGGTAAACGGTTAATCTTTCATGTGGATCAAATACAGCGAGTATTATTAGAATTTGAACATGTAACTATATTTGTTAATTCCACATTAATCACTATTTTGACGCCTATCAAGACAAAAACCAATTTAAATTGTGACCTTTAACTTCCTCGTTTTTTTTTGTTTGTTTTTTTCCTAGTGGTCTTTCTCTATATATTTTGCTTTGTGTGCACCGTGTTCCCCGTACTTCATCTCACTGTGAAAAATTGTCGTACCGGGTACAGGAAAATTTTCCATGGAAGAAGTCGTACAAGTACAATCTAAAATTGTACAATTTACTAGCCCTATGTATCGACTTGGAATCGAATATCTAGCGACAACGGGAGGTTGTACATGTACGACTCGTATTGTAAATGGCAAATTACAAAATATATCGTACATGTACAAATATATTTCTCACAGTGTCTGTTACCATCTCGTGTCAGCGTCAACACCACGGGTTCCCGGTACGGCGGGCCAGGCGGGCTACCCACCCAGGGGTCTTCCGTCCGCGCACCGCCCGCCGCTGTCCCCGGTGCGGTGGTGTGTTCCCCTCCTCGAGTACCGCTTTTATGCATCCGCTCCTCAACCGTTTTCTGCCATCTCTCGTCAGCGATCTTCCTCGCGCCCGCCCCCGTGGGTCTGTCTGTCTGTACGCTTATACCGTTTTGTGAAAATGCTGTATGCTCTGTCAACTGCAATATGCCTTTTCACAAATGGTGTCTTAAAATTGCTTCACAGTTAACCTGGTTTCTACTTCAACCCGAGATCACAAGTACAATTTCGCTGACATTTTTCCTAGGGGCACATTACTACAGAAAAAAAAATCAGTGTTCCCGAATGAACAAAACCTAACAAAGTTATCATAAAATCAGCGGATCAAAAATTAATCATGTTGAAAGAGAGGTAAAAAGGTACGGAGTAGAAAAGTACACATAATAATTTCATAATTATTACAAAATGGATTCGCCCATAATTTAACGAACTAATTCCCGAAACTTAAAAGTTTTTCCCCAACCCATAACGCTCATGTTCCCGATTATCTCTCTCCTCGGGTGCGCCGGCAGCAGCGCCTTTTGCTCGGCCGAAGAGGGACGCCGTCATCACATTTGCATGACTCGCCTCCTCCTCTTCATTCTGTGGACCCGACGGCGGCGGCGCGGCGGGCCGGAGAGGGACCTTTAGCGACACCGCTAATTGAGGAGCTGCCGCTAGCGAGCAAATTAGCTCTGTGTGAGTGTGTGTGTGTGAGAGAGAGAGAGAGAGAGAGAGAGAGAGAGAGAGAGAGAGA
>NW_026267279.1:495110-501427 GCF_000697945.3 Frankliniella occidentalis | reverse complement strand
GAGAGAGAGAGAGAGAGAGAGAGAGAGAGAGAGAGAGAGAGAGAGAGAGAGGGTGTGTGTGTGTGCGGTACGCGCTTTTCGTGTGTTTGTAATCTCCCGCGCCGCCGCTGCCGCACGTCGAGATTTGCATTATCCGCATTATCAGCATATCAGCTGAGTGCGCCGGCGGGAGAAAGCTTATTCCCCCTCGCTCGCCATTACATCTGGCCCGTGGTCGTGGCGCTGCTGCGCGCGGCCGATATGCCGTGGGTTCGTGATCCCCCGAGCTGCTGCTCACTATAACTCCCCATGATTTTTGTACCCTCTTCGGCGTGGTGTGCGCGTTCACGGCGGGCCGGCGGGTGAACCGCGGCGGCCGCCCTGACCTAGTCAAGCGGCGCTGCGCTTCCTCTGCTCGGCGTGCTGCTGACATCATGGCTTCAATTCGTTTTTAGGGCCATCCGGCCCTATCGGGGAGGTCGGGCCCCGCAGGGGGTCCCGGCAGCCCCATTGGGGGGTCCTCCTCCGCCTCTTCCTTTCGCTCGCTCTGCCGCTGCAATACCAATCTGGGCGCGCTCGTCCCGCCGCGTCATTTCACTGGCGGGTCAGATCCAAGACTCGGATCCACAGATCCAGATTCATTATCGGGCCGCTTCGCAGCAGTGGATGGCCCCTATTATGTATATTTAGGGCAAGAGTCGCGCAGCGTGCGGCCTGCTAGAATGTCTGGAGGAGAAGGAATTGGTGCAAGTCAAAGGGCACTCTGCGGTCTACTCTGTAGCCAAAGATACCGCACACATGTACCACAAATTAACACTTGAAGCTGCTGCTTAAAAACAGACATTTTTGTAATATTAGTGATGAAGGCCATCTCATGAAAGCTCGTTGGTTTGCCGCGTGTTTGACGCTGTCCGCTTCTTTTGTTGCAGGGATGGTGTGACTGGCCATGCGGCTGCGGCGGGGCGCGGGGCCCCCGGGCTGGGCCGTGGGCTCTCCCGCGGGGCCGCTGGTGCTCTGCTTGCTGTGCTTGCTGCTCGCCCTCGGCCGGCCCCTGCTGGCCCTCCCCTCGCCCGCCCCCTCCCCCTCGCCCGGAGCGGCGCCCGACGCCGACCCGGCCCGCCACGCTGCTGTCGCCAGAGCGCAAGGTGAGTCCTGCAAATAATAATCTCTCGAAAAACATTTTTCAGCTCTCTATGTGCAAAACTGCTTTCATCCATGTCTCTTACCGATCGCGTATGTTTTACCCCGGCTGCCGCGTAACAGCTGTTACGCTCTGCCATTCGGAATCTTCCTTACGCCACAAACCGCATCGCGCCACCTTGCTTTCTGGCAGCTTGCTAGAGGCCTTACATCAACAACTTTGCATGCTAGAATTTTTTCCCCCTTTCGCGGTCCGCTTTTTTCCTCGTGTTTTTTGTTTACGCGGGCCGCCGCTGGCCGCAGTTGCTGCTGTGGCGGCGGCTCCTTGGGTGGTGGTTCCAGAGAACTCATAGGGGCCGCTAGAGGGCCCCTGGGCGGCCGCACTCAGCCACCGCACTGTCACGTCTGGTCGTGCTTGAATTGGGTTTCATGTGCCGCGGTCCGAGGCTGCCGGGGCGGGGCGGGGCGGGGCGGGGGCAAACGGGCAACCTGACACAGTGTCGCAAGGTGGCTCGCGCACGCCGCCGCGCGCGGTCTACCGCCGTGTAACGTCAATAGCCCACGGCAAATTATCAATTTGCATATTATCCGAGAGAGAGAGAGAGAGAGAGAAAGAGAGAGAGAGAGAGGGACGAACAACTTAGTAATACTGAGATAAACGTATGCAGTGCTATAAAAAGTTGTGAAGTTGCCAAGATGTGAGGACGATTTTTTAAGGTATACTACTTATTTACACTGCTGCGATCAGAGTTACTGCTTTAAAATGTCGGTGGTGCATTACTCTGGTCTAGTTTGGGAAAAGACGGCACTTTGACTGTCTCAGTTTAGCGCGTGTGGTTCGGTCAAGAGGAGCAGGGCTCGTGGAGCGGTGCGCTCGGGGGCGACGCGATGGGGGCGGCCATTTCCCCTGAATCATTTCCCCTTTCTCCTGCTGGGGGACGCGCCGCCCGCGCCACGCCTGGGGACGCCGCCGCCGCCGTGACCTTCGCCGCCTTTTGCCGCTCCACCGATCAGCTGCAGCAGGGCCGAGCATGAGCAGGGCTCTCAATTAAGGGCGTATAGTGAGGCGCGGCGGTGCGCCCTTGTGAGCGTCGCGGGGTTATCTCGGGCGTTAATCTCACTACCGTGACGTCGAGATCGCCGCCGCGAGATCCTATATGCTTTCTACCCCTTCTCTGTTGAACACAACCTTCAATCGAACGCATTCTACCAAAGTTCATGAACATTTGAAAGTAAACATCTTGATGCTAACTAGCGATTCCTAAAATGATGTGTGCTATTGGGTGAAATCTGACCAAAGTAACAAAAAGTCCCACCAATTAGCAACACGGTAAAAAGAATGTCTTGAAATCCCAGGAAATTTCTAGGATTTCAAGGTCGGGTGGATAATTTCAAGATTGGCCCTTGAAATCCCAGACTCTGCCTTGAATCCCGTAGCTTCCAAGGAAAATCCTTGGAATTTTTGTTTGGTATTCAAGGGTTTTCCTTGAAGCACGATCTGGACACTTCAAGGAAAACCCTTGAATACCAGACGAAAATTCCAAGGATTTCCCTTGAAAGCTACGGGTTTCAAGACAGAGCTTGGGATTTCAAGGGCCAATCTTGAAATTATCCACCCAACCTTGAAATCCCAGAAATTTCCTGGGATTTCAAGACATTCTTTTTACCGTGAATAAGCCATTTGAATACGATAAATATTCTAAACGCAGCGCAACTGAGCTCAAAAACGTACCTCAATTTTGGTTATATTTACGCATTTAGTATGTGGAGTCATGCAATCAGTGTACGAAGTTCGTACGAGTTGTGGCTCCTCGGTATACCCCCTCCCCCCTTTTCCTACTTTTCTTCCCCTCTCTCACACACACGCTCTCATGTCAGTCGATCTCGTGGCCTAGCCTCCCTCACGATCACTTTCCCCCTTTCGACAGCAAGAAACTCACCCGTCACGGAAGCTCCAGCGTAGGTCAACCCGCTGCACACACACACAGAAGCACGCATGCCTCTCTCATACTGAAGCCCGATTGCAATTATGCAGTTTATCGATCGCTTCGTGCAGCCACACGACAGTTCACTTTTCGCAACGGACGGCCTCAGGCAGTGGGGTGGGGGGACATAGTTTTACACAAAAGCATATAGCGTTCACCACAAAACCATTCACCCCCCCCCCTTTCCTTTTCGTAATTCATCTACTACTACCACACGGAGAAAAATACTTTGGTTGCTGTAACTAAAATGGTGTTCTATCTGCCCCCTGAGTCATAGCCATAGAACATTCTATCGTGCTGGCTGGATTGTTTGGTTGGAGCGTCTGAACGCTCAGCCAGCACGATAGAACGTTCTATGGATATGACTAAGGGGGCAGATAGAACACCATTTTAGTGACAGCAACCAAATTTTTTCGGCCGTGGTGACCAAACATTTTTCTCAGTGCAATGAATACATTTCTAGCGCTGCTTCCAGCCAGGGTCGATAGGGAGAGGCGGGAGAGAGAGAGAGAGAGAGAGAGAGAGAGAGAGAGAGAGAGAGATCACCAGCTTTATATGAGGGAACAAAAAGAAGAGTGAAGTAAGACAAGGAGGATGCGGCGAAGATGCAGCATGATCTGGCCGAACGCACGACTGGACTACATAGACCCGCGCTGAGGGGCTCGTTGAGAGAGAGAAGGGGGAAGGGAGGGAGAGGGAGACAGAAGTCCGTAGAGAGGCGGTAAGGGAAGTGCGTGTGAGAAAGAAAGTGATTGTTGAATGTCCTCCCGGCACCAGAGCGGCCCGCGCCGCGCCACCGGGTGAAAGGCAAAAGCAGAAGTCATTCTTCTGCGCAGCGAGGCGGCCCGACCCAGTGTCGCCGAAGAGATGACGGCGATACTATCGATACTGTATCGGAACACAGCCACATGGTTGCGACTGCTGCGGTCAGCAGCGTACTGACATTCGACTAAATCATCCATGTCTGTCGTTCTATTGGGTCCGTTGTTCGCAAAGGGCCGCGGCGAGGGGCGATGTATTTAATTTTTCCGTCTGCGATATGGCAATTCGGAGTTTATCGACGTCAGGTCGGCAGCCAGGATGTGGGGGGCTGGAGCTGCCGGGGGCCGCAGCGGTGGAAGCGGGCCGGGCCACTGGTCGATTTATCGTCGCATTCTCCACAACTGAATCGCTCTGCAAGAGAGAGAGCAACAGAGAGAGAGAGGGGCGGAAGGCGAAGCAATAGAGTTGTACGTCGGTGGATGGTGGCTCCATTGATATAGCTGAAAAATGATGTCCCGTTTGTATGACTAATGTAATGTATACCTTATTTTGCTACCGCTGCCACGCATTCATTTTATTTCAACGCACATTATTTTAAGCAGTGTCCTTGCACGACGTCACATGTAATGATTCACTCACGGGCCGGGCCGGGCCGCCCGTACAACGCGAACGCGCGCGAGGGGCACAAAAAAACGAAACAAAAAGAAAAGTGCAACGGCAGAACGAGAGCGCTTTCTTAGAAGCCACCACCGCGCGGGTATTTGGACGGAATGCTTGTTAGTAAAGGCCCCGGCCGTCTCTCGTCCCCCTGCCGCCCGCGGGGGAGTGGCGCGGAGGGGCGCGCAGATCACAATCAATGTACGGAATCTATTATAAGTTAGCTGCTGATTATCCGCTCGGTGAAACATCTCGTTAAAATATTGCATGGCGTTGCGGCGGGAGCCGGCCAAGGTTCAAATTAGTAATGTTTTAAATCGGCGAGTCCTGGAAAAATCCCCGGCCCCGGCCCCGGCCCGACTGGCGTATCCTCGTGCGCGGATGTTCCTTTCTTTCTTTGCTTTTTTCTAGTACATCAGCGGATGACCCTGGCGTAAAAAGGCGCTCAAAAGAAATTTGTGAAACTGTCGAAGACCGTAAATCAGGCAACAACCAGCTTTCAATTTGACACTAATGCGGTGGGTTTCCTCCTCTCGGTTCCCTCTCACTGGCCGGCCGCGGCCCGCCGCCGCTCCGAGACGAGTCCAGTTTTGGGGTCCTGTCTGCCTACCGCGAGGGGCGGCGGCGTCGTGATAGCCTTTGGCGGGACATCGCGGGCCACCACGCCCCGCCACGCCCCGCCACGCCCCGCCACGCCCCGTCGGGCCACGAAGTTCCCCTCGGGACGGACGGGCCAAAGGCTTCCAAAACAATCACCGCCGCCCCGCCCTGGCAGAGACCCCCGCGCCCCTCCCGCTCGAGTGCCCCGGGCACCTTAGAGCAGGGCCAAAGGTACATGAGCAATTACTTTTTTTTCCCTTCCCCTTTTACTTATTCTCGCCGTTTCGGAGGAGAGCAAGCAAGCGCGCTTTGGCGGGTGGACTGGTCCGGCCTTTACAATAGAAAGAGCCAATGAATGGGACGGACTTTCGAATGAACCGTTCAGTTAGGTGCCGGCCGGTGGTGGGTGGGGCTCGGGGCCCGGCCAAAGGGCATACCGCCGCCTGTGGAAGTTGTGGAAGCAGCAGCGTTCCGAATTGGGTTTGAATAAGGACGCACGCGAATGGATATCCACGTGGGTCTCGGCCAGCGCGGTACAACCTGTGGGGGACCTCTGGCATCCTCTGAGAGAAAACCAAGCATTTCGCATTTGAGGCTGTCCTACAGGAACACTAACAATAATAAATTGTTGTCTTTCCACAGAAAAGCAGAGTCGAGATATTATTTATTTCCATAAGTGTATTGTGATATTATGAATGGTCACAGCTGAGCCGATTGTTTTACTTAACTCAACAAACAAGCCACCCTTTTGATGGGGCAACTTCCGCCCCGTCCTGTGGCCTTCCCCGGCGACCCCGCACTGCTCTGCCAACGCAGCGGCAGCGACATGGTTCCGAATGAATGAAAGGGAGTCAGGCGGCCGGGACCCGCGGGCGCACCACTGCAGCCAACCTCAGGACACAAATAATCGTAACTATAGCGATGGGTCGTGCGTTTCTTGACACACTAAGGTCCCCAGAGTTGGGAAAATCGGCGTGGTGCGCTCGCCCGGCGCGATCGCATGCGGCCGGGCCGCAGCGGCGCCACGCCGGGCCACGCCACCGGGTTGTCGGCTGGGCAGCGACGAATGAATCGGAATGATACCTTCGGCACGAGCCGACAATGGGATTCGGGGCGCGGTTGCTCTTGGCGACAGCGAGCGGGTGCGATCGCCGCTGGCCGAGCTGCAGCGCTGCCCGCTGGGCAGCGCTGGCT
>NW_026267279.1:493753-495060 GCF_000697945.3 Frankliniella occidentalis | reverse complement strand
TCTCGAGCGCCTCCTCTCTCCATCTCCTCTCGCCCGCACGCCACGCAACGCCACGCCCCGCCTCCGGTGGCAGGCAGCGGCAACAGTCACCTCCGACTGAGCGCGGCTGCGTGCAGCCGCAGCCGAGCGAGCGAGAGGCTGGACCGTCCGACTGTTGACGAAGGCGGGTGCGGCCGGGCAGCAGCCGCAACAGCGAGCGGGCCGGGCGAGCGCGCCACGTCGATTTTCCCAACTCTGAAGGTCCCCCTTCTTTTTTTTCTTTCGCACCTTTTTTCCCCCTTCCCTATCTCCCCTCTTTTCGGACCTCTAAATCTCCTTTTTTTTTATTGTGTGTGCGCTAATCTTGTTTTCTTTGGAGAGCTATCCCTGCGAGGATCGGGTAGGAGGCCAAGGCGGCCAAGGGCGACCCAAATCAGACTAGAATCGAGCCCTTTTTTTCTCACCAACCTACCGAGTTTTATCTCCGGTCTCACCAAGTCTTGTCACATTCTGCTACTCCCTGATGTGTGTCAAGTTTCTTTGTCGTACATTCAGCCAGTGTTGGTGCTGGACTCTCTCTCGAGAGAGATGTGCCGCAGCTCTGTGTACCCACACCCGGAGTGAGTGGTGGTCAGTCAATAAAATACACCCTCTCCCAGCATGTGGACCAAGAAACTGTGTAAGTGTTTGTGTTTGTGCTCGTCGCTGTTGACCAGCAGACGCCAGCACTACTTGTACACTGTGAAAATGTATCCATCAGAGAAGAGGTGTATATGAATTGCTGTCCACCCATCTCACACGAGAGTCAAACGCCTGCGATGCACTGGTTAGGCAACAATCACGCATCGGTGCACTGTCTCGCAGAAGTTGCCTATCTCACAGGCGCTCTGTCTCGCTCTCACGCCGAGCTCGCTGTTAATTGAGTTCTGTCAAAGAGGCGTGGTGTGCGCAGTACGGGTTTAGAAGAACGTGCACTTTAAAAAATATGTTTCTACATATGATATATTTGGTAATTTACCATTTACAAAACGTGTCGTGCAAAACGTGATGCCGTTTCACTCCGACTCGTCATTCGGATCCAATCCAAATTCGCAGTGCTGGCAAATTTACAATGTCAAATTCTGATTGTACGACACTTTTCATGTAAAATGCGCTGTACTGGTTGAGTGCATCCCCCCCCCTTTCTCTCTCTCTCTCTCTCTCTCTCTCTCTCTCTCTCTCTCTCTCTCTCTCTCGGATCGCTGCGCGCTCTCCAGTCTGCTGCAGGAGGGCCCGAACACTCGATGCTTGTCACGCAGGATGCTAATCTGCTTTGGGCCGCCCCTGGC
>NW_026267279.1:491585-493703 GCF_000697945.3 Frankliniella occidentalis | reverse complement strand
TCTCTCTCTCTCGTCTCTTTCTCCCTCTCTTAGCATGCATGTCCTTTATTCTCGACACTCTCATACGGATCAGTAGATGGCCATTTGTTTAACGGGACCGTCCTGGCCCCGTCCACTCTCATTCCGTCTCTCTCGTTGTGCATGTCCCGGGGCTCAGCCTCCTCCCTCCTGGGAGATGCTGCCCCTCCGCTCTGTCACGCCGCTAGCCTCGCACCGAGGCACCATACCGTGATGAGGCTGTGTGTATCGCAACATCTCGAGAGGAGAGGAAAGAAAGTCCAATGAGCGTGCAATGTGAGTTGCAAAAAAACAGTTTTATTAAGTGGCTGTTGGGTGGGCCCAGCTCGCCAAGATACGCCCGTCTGTTTTTTAAACAAGAGATGGAAAAGTAGGTCAGTGGTACTGCATGAAGATAGCGTCAACTGTGCGTATTCTGTGTGATGTACTTTTGCGTACCATTGTAATCACTCATTTTTTCCTACTAAAACTAATTTTTTGGCTAAATCACCCTATTATAATTTAATTTGAATTAATAAATGGTAAACGAGGGAAATGTGCGCGCGAGCGGTCTAGTGAGTGGGTAGGAACGTGTGCCCCGCAGCTCAAACAACGAACGGCGTTCGTGCAGTGGTCCGCCACGCGACGCAATGTCGTGTGGAATCTACGGCCAATCGACACAGCATCGCTAATAGCGGCAAAACTGGAGCCGCTGCTGCTATACAGCTGGATTGCGCCAGTAGTGGTTGCTTGCCGCCGGCTCTCCGAACTGCGCCCAAAGTGCTCCAAGTAATGAGTACGGGGGGTTCTATTTAATTATTCATTATTTTCTTTACGCGTACTTTTACTTTTATAAAATAAAATGTCGAGGACGGCGACGCGCTTTTGTGTGCAGTTGCACGTGCGGATGCCTGGCGTGGCGAATGCGAATGACTCGCCGTGAGACGGCGGTGAGGCTCTGGCGGGGACGGTTGTGATTGATAACGACACGGACTGACTCAGTGGATTTCCGAGCTGCGTTTCATTAAACCCTCTCCCCCTCTTTTCTTCTTCTTCCTCTTGCATACCCCTTAATCCCTTTCTTCTGCCTCTATCTCTCTCGCACATGTATGGTATGCTACACCCGCCTCCCCACCACCACCTTTACCCAACTTCGCTGCCGGTAATGGTGTAATTGCGGTGATGAATTGTCCTCAATTACCACCGCAGCGTCGCGAATTTTGCCATTAGCCCTGCTACCGTTATTATTTCGTTTTGATGAAATTACTCGGGCGAGAATCAATATTGCTTGCCCCTGATGGTTGTGGCCCCCCGTGTTTCCTGCCTTCCAGCAGGATAGCGTTGCCGAGCAGAGGAGGCCGAACCGAGGTGCCAGTGGAACGCTGTGGAGCTGGCAACTCGGTTTGGTGGTAAAGCGGGCCCATGCTCTCGCAACAGTAGCTTCTTATAACTGTGTGAAAGCTGACACGTGAGAAGTGGAAATTGTCGCACTGTTAATGCAAATTACTTTTCTCTGCGTGACATTGACATACCGTTCGCTTGCGTGTGACTTTGACTGCTCTTGTGTTTCTTAATGTCAAACACGTGTGTTGGAACAATCGATTTTGCAGAGTGTTCCTGCACCCGAAAATAACGAGCCGTACAGTGCCAAACAGGAGAAACTGGCCCGTTTTTTTGTATCGTGCCTTGTTCGTCGCTCGTTTTCTCCGATATAATAACGAGTCTTTGCAGCAGCCCGGGTCAGACCAGACGGACGCGCTACGGCGGCGCTTCTGGTGTTCAAGTCAAAATGACAGTGCGTGATCGTGTGGTGTAGAAGGGGCCGTTTCGTTTATTTGGACCTAGTGCGTCCCTGAAATACGTTGGTTTTTTAACAAAAACGAAAAGGCATCACCTCATACGCGCTAACTTTGGTGCGCTCGCGGAGGCAGGAAATGCCGTCTTGCTTTGTAATTGAGTCGAGTAACAATCGGGCCGCGGCCGGCCGACCCACGGTGCGATACGAAACATTTTCCTCTCTGTATAAATATTAAATAATTACCGTGGTGCATATCAGTTAATGGCCTCTGAGCGCCTCGCCTGGTGCCGCCTACGAGCGCCGCGCCTCCGCCCCCGCCCCCG